>NW_016908190.1:28846-44060 GCF_001483705.2 Eufriesea mexicana | reverse complement strand
CTTTTGTGCTATACACTGCAATGCGATGGATTACTGCGCTCTACTGTGCTCTAGTATATTGTGGTTGGCCATGGTGAGGCTAGCAATAGTAGTCTCGGCGCGTTAGGTTGAGTTAAGCTACGTTCGGTTGTGTTACGTATGGTTATGTTTGGATAAGGAAGCTTCGACTATTACTCTACGCACTGCTATTCTATGGATTTCTGGACTCTAATCAACCATAATATGCTCTGCTTGGCGATGGGGAGGCCAGCAATTTTGGACTCGGCACGTTAGGTTTAGTTGGTCTACGTATGGTTGGGTTAGTTTGGGTCAGGTTGCTTCAGGGTTTCTTTGACTTTTGCGCTATACACTGCTATACGGTCGCTTTCTGCGTTCTTGTGTGCTCCAATATATTCTGCTTGTCTCTGGGGAGGCAACCAACTCTGGTCTCGGCACGATATATTAATTTAGGATACGTTTGCGCATATTACGTTTGGCTAGGTTAGGAGAGGATATAGTTGACTTTTGTTCTATAGACAACTATTCGGTGGATATCTTCGCATACTCTGCTTGGTTCCGGGGAGGCCAGCAATAGTGCTCACGGCACGTTAGGTTGACTTAGGGTACGATTGGTTAGGTTACGTTTGCTTGGGTTATATCTGGATAGATTCGGTTTTGGCGCCATACACTGCTATTCCGTGTATTTCTGCGCTATGGATTGCTGTACTATACTCTGCCCGACACTCGGGAGGCCTGCAACAGTTTTTTCGGCACGTTAGGATGAGTTATGTTATGTTTGGTTATGTTACGTTTTGTTAGGTTGGGAGAGGAAAGGTTTGACTTTTGCGCAGTACACTGCTATTCGGAGGACTTCTGCGCTCTACACTGCTCTACTATACTCTGCTCGACGCTCGGGATGCCAGCAATAATGCTTGCGGCAAGTTATGGTGAGTTTATCTACGTTAGGTTAAGTCTCGTTGGTTTGTGTTATGTCTGGATATCTCCGACTTTCCGGCTATACGCTGAAATAATACGCATTTCTGCGCCCTGCTCTTCTCTAATATGTTCTGCATGGCTCTGAGGTTGCCAGCAATAGTGGACGTGTCACGTTAGGTTGAGCTAGGTTACGTTAGGCTACGTTCCGTTTAGCTATGTTAGGTTATGGTACCATCAACTCTTGTGCTATGCACCGAGATTCTATGGATTTCTGTGCTCTAGTCTCCTCTAATTTGTTCTGCTTTGCTGTGAGGAGGGCAGCGATAGCGGCCTCGGCACGATAGGAAGGGATACTCTACGTTCGGTTACGTTCCGTTTGGCTAGGTTAAGGCCGGTTAGCTTTGACATTTGTGCTATACACTGTTATGCGGTGGATGTCTGCGATCCACTGTACTCTAGTGCGCGCTGCTTGGCTCTGGGGAGGCCAGCAACTCTGGTCCCGGTTAGTTGGGTTGACGTATGTTACGATCGGCTTGGTCAGGTTTGGTTTGTTTAGCTTAAACTTTTGTGCTGTACTCCGCTATTCGGCCGATATCTGCTATCTGCATTGCTCTGCCATACTCTGCTTGCCTATGGGAAGGCCAGTGATAGTGGTCGTGGCACGTTTTTGATGAGTTAGTTTACGCTTGGCTATGTTATGTTAGGTAATGTTATGTTTGGATGGCTGTGACTTTTATCCTCTACTCCGCTATTCGTAGGATTTCCACGCTCTATAGCGCTCTAGTATATTCTACTCTGCTATAGGGAAGCCAGGAGTAGTGGTCCCGGCACTTCAGGCAGATTTATTTTGCGTTCCTTTATGCTACGTTTGGTTAGGTCGGGACAGGATAGCTTTGACTTTTGTGCCACATACATTCAGTGGATCTCTGCGCTCTACAATGCTCTACTAAATTCTGCTCGACTCTCGGGATGCCAGCAATAGCGGTCGTGGGACGTCAGGTTGAGCTATGTTACGTTTGTTCGTTTCAGGTAAGTTAAAGTTTGGTTAGGAAAGATTTGACTTTCGTTCTGTACACAGATGTTCGGTGAATTCCTATCTTCCGCTGTGATCTAATATGCCATGATTTACCCTGGAGAGGCCAGAAATAGTGGCGGTGACTCGTTAGGTATAGTTCCGTTACGTTTGGTTAGTCTATGTTTGCATAAGTTAGGTTTGGATAACTTTGACCTTTCTGCTATTCACTCCTATTCTATCGACTTCTGCGCTGCACTCTCCTCTAATACGTTCTGCTCGGCGATGGGGAGGCCAGCAATGGTGGTCTAGGCACGTTAGGTTTTGTTATGTTACGTTTGGATATGTTGCGCTTGGTAAGGATAGGATACGACCACTCTGACGTTTGTGCAATACACTGCCATTCGGAGGATTTCGGCGCTTTTCGTTGCTCTACTCTACTCTAATCAACACTGGGGAGGCCAGCATTGGCGGTTGCCGCATGATATGTTGTGTTAGCTTACGTTTGCTTTGGTCAGGTTTGGATAGGCTTGGTTAGGATGGCTTTGACTTTTGTGCTATATACTGCCGTTCCGTGGATTTCTGCGCTCTAGTCTGCCCTCATATATTCTGCTTGCCCCAGGGGAGACCAGCAATATGTGCCTCTTCTTGTTAGGTTTAGTTATTCTACGTCTGGTTAGGTTAGGCGAGGTCTGATTTGGATAGGGTGGCATTGACTTTTGCGCTATACACTCCTATTCGGTGGATTTCTGCGCTCTACTGTGATCTATTATTCTCTGCTATGCTCGGAGGAGGCCAGAAGTAATGGCAACTGCGCGATAAATTCCGTTACGTTACATTTGGGTAGGTTAGGCTCCTTTTGGTTAAATAGGGATCCCTTTGTCTTTTGTGCCATACGCTGCCATTTACAGGACTTCTGCGCTCTACGCCCGACTAATATGTCCTGCGTTGTTCTGAGGGGGGCAGTGATAGTGGCCTCGGCACAATGGGATGAGTTAGGCTACGTTTGGTTATGTTACGTTTGGTTAGGTTAGGACAGGGTAGCTTCGACTATTGTGCTATAGACTGCTGTACGGTGAATTTCTGCGATCAACAGTAATCTTATGGGCTCTGCTTCGCTCTGGGGAGGCCAGCATCTCTGGTCCCGGCAAGTTAGACTGAGCTACGTTACGTTTGGCTTGGCTTGGCTTGGTTATGCCTGGAAAATATTGCTTCGACTGTTGCGCTGTACACTGGTGTTCGACTGATACCTGCGATCTCCAATGCCCTGATATCCCCTGCTGTCTATGGGAAGGCCAGTGATAGTGGTCGTGGCACGTTTGGATGGGTTATTTACGCTAGGTTTGGTTACGTTAGGTATCGTTTTGTTCCTATGCCTTCGACTTTTATGCTATGCACCCATATTCGGTGGATTTCTGCACTCTACATTGTTCTACTATGCTCCGCTAGTCTCTCGGCATGCCAGCAATGTTGGTCGAGGAACGTTAGGTGGTGTTAGGTTACGTTTGGTAGGGTAAGGTTTGGCTAGGTTTGGCTAGGATAGATTTGACTTTCGTTCTGTACACAGTCATTAGGAAGATTCCTGCCCACCACTGCGCTCTAGCATGATCTGCCTGGCTTTGCGGAGGCCAGTAATAATTATCTCGGCCGCTTAGGTTTAGTTATTCTACGTTTGGCTATGTTAGGTTATGTCTTGTTTTGTTACGATGGCTTCCACTTTTGTGCTATACACTGCTGTTCGGTGAACTCCTGCGCTCTACTGTGACCTAGTTTTCCCTGCTTTGCTCTGGGAATTCCAGAAATAGTAGCCGCGGCGCGTTAGGATGTGATAGTTTACGTTTGGTTAGGTCAGGCTTGTTTGGGTTAGGTTGAGATATTTTTGACTTTCGTACCATACACTGCCGCTCCATGGACTTCTTCGTTCTACTTTCCTCTAGTATGCCTCTTTTGGCGATGGGGATGCCAGCAATAGTTGGCTAGACACGATAGGTTGGGATTGGTTAGGTTTGGTTGCGTTCGGTTATGCCAGCATATGTTAGGGTATCTTCTTCTTTTCCGCTATACCCTACAATTCGGCTGATTTCTGCGGTCTACTGTGCTCTAGTATATTTTCCTTGGCTCTGGGGAGGTCAGCAATAGTGGTTTCGGCACGTTAGGTTAAGTTGGTTTGCGTTGGGTTTTATTTTGTTTGGATGGGTTAGGATAGGATAGTTTTGACGTCTGTGCTATACACTGCTATTCGGAGGGTTTCTACGCTCTACGTTGCTCTACTATATCCGGCTCGACTCTGTGGAGCCTAGTAATAGTGGCCCCGGCCTATTAGTTTTATTCTGGCTACGTTTGGTAAAGCTGCGTTAGTACGGGTTAAGTCTGGATAGCTTTGACTTTTGTGATATACACTGCTATACGTTGAATTTCTGCGCCCTACTCTGCTCTGGTATGACCTGCTTGGCTTTGGGGAGACCAGCAATGGCAGACTCGGCACGCAAGCTTGAGGAAGGTTACGCACGGCTTGGCTAGGTTCAGATAGGTTTGGTCAGTATAGCTTTGTCTGTGTGCTGTAGACTGCTTTTTGATCGATATCCGCGCACTGCATTTCTCTACTAGCATCTGCCTGTCTCTGGGGAGACCAGCAACAGCGGTCGTGGCAGGTTTGCTTGGGCTATGTTACACTTGGCTAGGTTAGGTTAGGTTAAGTTTGGTTAGGATGGCTTTGACCATTGCGCTAAACACTGCTGTTCGGTGGATTTCTGCGATCTGCTTTGCTCTGGTTTACTCTGCTTGGCCATGGGGATGCCAGCAGTATTGGTCTCGGCACGATAGTCTGAGTTAGTTTGCGTTTGGTTATGTTACGTTTGATTTTGTTAGGACAGGGTAGCTTTACATTTGTGCTATTCACTTCAATTCCGTGGATTTCTGCGTTATGCATTGCTCTACTGTACTCTTTTCGACTATCGGGAGGCCAGCTGTAGTGGTCGCCGCACGTTGGATTGACATATATTAAGTTTGGTTATGTTAGGTTACGTTGTGTTACGTTAGGTTAGTTTTGACTTTTGTGCTGCACACTGCTGCCCTATAGACTTCTGCGGCATTCTGAGCGCTGTCACACTCTTCTTGTCTCTGTGGACCACAGGAATAGTGCTCTCGGCACGTTAGGTTCTGTCAGGCTGCGTTTGGTTAGGTTACGCTTCGTTAGGTTAGGATAGAATAGCTTTGACCTTAGTGCTATGCACTGCTGTTCGGTGGATATCTACGCTCTACTGTTATCTAATATTCCCCGCTTTGATCTGGGAATGCTTGAAACAGTGGCCGCGACGCGATAGGTTGAGTTAGGTTATGTTTGGTTAGGTTAGGTTCGTTTGGGTTTGGTTAGGATATCTTTGACTTTCGTGCTATACACTGCCATACTATGGAACCCTGCGCTCTAATCCCCTCTAATATGCCCGGCTTGGCTGTGTAGAGGGCAGAAATTGTGGTCTAGGCACGTTAGGTTTGGATATGTTACGTCTTATATGGATAGGCTTGGTCAGATTAGGCCAGCATTTCTCTTACTTTTTCGCCGTACACAGCTATTAGGGCGATTCCATCGTTCTACATTGCTCTCCTGTTCTTTGCTTAGCTCTCGTGAGGCCAGCAATAGTTTTCGTGTCACGCCATGTTGGGTTACGTTACGTCTGCTTATGTTGCGTTTGGTTATGTTAGGACTGGGTAGCTTTGACTTTTGTGCTGCACACTGCAATTCGGTAGATTTCTGCGCTTTACGTTGCTCTGCCATACTCAGCTCGATTCTGGGGAGGCCAGCAGTTGTGTCCGCGGCACGTTATTTTGAGATACTTTACATTTGGCTATGTTACGGTTTGTCAGGTTGGGAAATGTTGGCATTAGCTTTTGTGGTGTGCACTGCTATTCGGTTGATTTCTACTCTCTACAGTGCTCTAGTTTATACTGCTTGGCTATGGGGCTGCCAGCAGTATCGGTCTCGGCTCGATAGTCCGAGGTATGTTGAGTTCGGTTATGCTACGTTTGGCTAGGTTACGATAGGATTGCTTCGACTTTTGTGCTATACACTGCTACTCGGTGTATTTCGGCGCTCTACATTGCTCTGCTATACTCTGCTTAGCTCTCGTGAGGCCAGCAATAGTGGTCTCGGCACGTTAGCTTTTGTTAGGCTGCGTTTGTTTGGGTTACGTTTGGTTAGGTTAAGACACGGTAGCTCTGACTTTTGTGCTGTACACGGCTGTTCGGTGGATGTCTGCGCTCTACTGTTATACAACGTTCCCTGCTTCGCTCTGGTAATTTCAAAAAGGGTGGCCGCGACGCGTTGGGTTGTGTTAGGAAACGTTTGGTTATGCTAAGTTTGTTTGTGTTAGGTTAGGATATCTCTGAATTCCGTGCTATACATTGTCATGCTATAGACCCCTGCGCTCTACCCTCCTCTAATATGCCCTGCTTCGCGATGGGGAGCTCAGCAATATTTGGCTAGGCATGTTACGTTGGGATTGGTTACGTTTGGTTAGGTTATGTTCGGACAGTTTATGTTAGGGTATCTTCCGCTCTTCTGCTTTACACTTCGTTGCGGCGGATTTCTGCGCTCTACTGTGCTGTAGTATATTCTGCTTGGCTCTTGGGAAGCTAGCAGTAGTGGCAGCGGCACGTTAGGTCTAGCTATTCTACGTTCGTTATTGCAAGGTTAGGCCTGGTTAGGTTAGGATATTTTCGACTTTAGTGCTATACATTGCTATTTGGCGGCTTTCTGCGGTCTTCTCTGCTTTGCTATACTCTACTAGACTCTGGGGAGGCCAGTAATAGTGATCACGGCATGATAGGTTGAGTTTGGTTACGTTTGGTTAGATTAGCTTAGGTTACGGTTGGTCAGGTTGGCTTTGATTTTTGTGCTATACTCTGCCTTTCGCTGGATTCCTGCGCTCTACTGTGCTCTAATATGCTCTGCTTGGCGCTGGGGATACCAGCAGAAGTGGTCTCGGCACGTTATGTTGAGATAGATAACGTTTGGTTATGATAAGCTTGGCTAGGTTAGGACAGTATACCTTTGACACTTGTGCTACAAACTGCAGTTCGATCGATATCTGCGCTCTGCCTTGCTGTAGTGGCATACGCTTGTCGCTGGGGTCCAGCAATGGTGGTCGCGGCACGTTTGGTTGTGTTGAGTTGCGTTTGGTATGATAATGTTAGCCTATGTTTGCACAGGATGTCTTTGATCTTTGTGCTGTACACTGTTATTCGGCCGATTTCTTTTGCTCTACTGTGCTCTCGTATAATTTGCTTGGCTACGTGGAGGCCAGCAGCATTATTCTCGGCACGTCAGTCTGAGTTATGTTGCGTTTTTTTATGTTACGTTTGGCTAGGCTAGGACATGGTTGCTTAGGCTTTTGTGCTGTACAGAGCTATTCGGCGGATTCTGGCGCACTAAATTGTTCTCCTATATACTGCTCGACTCACGGGAGGCCAGCAGTGGTGGTCGCGGGACGTTAGGTTAAGTAAGATTACGTTTGGTTAGGTCAGCATACGCTACTTTGGGTCACGATAGCTTTCACTTTTGTGCTACACACTGCTATTCGGTGGACGTCTGCGCTCTACCGTGCTCTAACGTGCTCTGCTTCGCGCTGCGGAGGCGATCAATAGAGGTGTCGGCACGTGTGGTCGTTATAGGCTGCGTTTGGTTACGTTACGTTTGGTTTGGTTAGTATAGGATAGCTTTGACTTCTGCGCTGTACACTGCAATTCGGTGGATTACTGCGCTTTACTTTTCTCTAGTATGCGCTGCATGGCGTTGTGGATGCCAGCAATGGTGGTCTCGGCACGTAAGGTAGAGTTTGGCTTCGCTTGCCTAGGTTAAGCTATGCCAGGTTTCGTTAGGTTATGCCCGACTTTTGTGCTTTGCACTTCTGTGCGGCTGATCTCGGCGTTCTACCTTGCTCCAGTATATTCAGCTTTGCTCTTGGGAGGTCAGCAATATTGCTCTAGGCATGTTAAATTGAGTTACGTTACGTTTGGTTGTATAATGTTTGGTTATGGTAGGCTAAGATAGCTATGACTTTTGTGCTGTACACCGCTATTCGTTGGACTTCGGCGCTTCACTGTGCTCTAATATGCTCTGCTTGGCGCTGGGAGGCCAACAGTAGTGGTCTCCGCACGTTAGGTTGTGTTAGGTTGCATTTGGTTAGGCTACGTTAGCTTGGGTTAGGACAGGATGCCTCTGACTTTTGTGCTAAGCGCTCTTATTCGGTGGATTTGTGCGCACTCCATTGCTTTACTATACTCTGTTGGACACTGCGGAGGCCAGCAATAGTATTCTCGGCACGGTACGTTTGGATATCCTACGTTCGATTAGGCTAGGCTAGGGGAGGTTAGGTTAAGATATCTCTGACCTTTGTGTTTTACACAGCAATGCGGTGGATTACAGCACTCAAATGTGTTCTAGTATATTCTGCTTGGCTCTAGGGAGGCAAGCAGTTTCGGCGGCGTCACGTTATGTTGAGTTAGATTACGTTTGGTTAAGTTCAGTTAGGTTGCGCTAGGTTAGGGTGGCTTTGTCATATGTGCTCAGCACTGACCTTCAATGTACTTCTTAGCTACGCTGTGCTTTAACATTCTGCTTGTCCCTGGTGACGGCAGCAGTAATGTTCGCGGCACGTGTGGCTGGGTTAGGTGACGTTTTGTCATGTTACGTTTGGCTAGGTTAGGATGGGATAGGACTGACTTTTTCACAATACACAGCTATTCGGTGGATTTCTTCCCTCTGACGTGCTCTAATGTGCATTGCGTGACTCTGGGAGGCCAGAAACGGTGGTCCAGGCACGTTATGTTTAGCTAGGTTACGTTTGGTTATGCTATGTGTGGCTAGGAAAGCCTGGAATAGCTTTGACTTTTGGGGTATAATCCGCCTTTCGGTGGATTTCTGCACTCTACTCCGTTCTCATATACTCTGCTCTGCTCTGGGGAGGGCAGGGACAGCGGCCGCGGCACATTAGCTTGAATTACGTCACGTTTGGTTATATTATGTTTGCTTAGACCAGATTTGGATAGCCATCACCTTTCTGCTATACACTGCGACATGTGGATTTCGGCATTCTCCTCACCTCCAATATGCTCCGCTTTGCTCCGTGGAGGCCAGCAATACTGATCACCGCACGATAGGTTTAGTTAGTATACGTTTGTTTAGGTTTGGTTAGCTTTGATCTGGTGTGGATAGCTTTGCCTTTTGTGCTATACATTGCAGTTTGGTGGCTTTCTGCGCTCTTCTGTGCTCAACTAGACTCTGCTCGACTCTGGAGAGGCCAGCAGTAGTGGTCGTGGCACGACAGACTTTGTTCGGATACGTTTGGTAATATTACGACTAGTGAGATTATGACAGGGTAGCTTCGTCTTTTATCCAATACACCGATATTCGGTGGATCTCTGCGCCCGGCATTTCTTTAATATGCTCTAATTGTCTCTGGGGAGTCCAGCAATAGTGTTCTCGGCACGTTGTGTTTAGTTATGCAACGTTCTGTTAGGTTAGGTTAGGACAGGATAGGTTAGGATATATTTGACTTTTGTGCTACACACTGCAATGCGGTCGGTTACTGAGCTCTACCGTGCTCTGGTATATTCCGCTTGGCTCTGGGAATGCAAGCAGTTATGGCCTCGGCGCGTTAGCTTGGGTTAAGCAACGTTCTGGGGGCAGGAATAGTGGCCTCGGCACGTTGGGAGTAGTCGGGTTACGTTTGGTTATGTTACGTTTGGTTAGGTTAGGAGAGGATGGCTTAGACTTTTGTGCTATTCACTGCTATTCGGTTGATTTCTGCGCTCTACGTTGCTATACTATACTCTCCACGACATTCGAGAGGCTAGCAATGGTGGTCCCTTCACGTTAGATTGAGTTAGGTTACGCTTGGCTTGGCTAGGTTAGGATAAATTTGGTAAGGGTAGCATTTACTTTTGTGCTATACACTGCTATTCGGTCGATACCTGTACACGGTGTAGCTCCACTAGCATCTGCTTGTCTCTGGGTAGGCCAGAAACAGCGGACGTGGCACGTTTTTTTGCGTTACGTTACATTTGGTCGGGATGGCTTCGACTTTTGTGCCATACACAGGTATTCGATCGATATTTGCGCTCTGCGTTGCGCTACTCTCATCCACTTGCCTCTGGGTAGGCCAGGAATAGCGGTCGTTGCACGATAGGTTTAGTTTGGTTACGTTTTGTTAGGACAGGTTAGGCTATGTTTGGTCAGGATGTCTTTGACTTTTGTGTTATACACAGCAATTGCGTGAATTTCTGTGCACTATAGTGCTCTAATTTGTTCTGCTTGGCCTTGGGGAGGCCAGCGATAGAGGTCTCGTCTCGTTAGGATTAGTTATGCTACGTTTGGTTAGGTTAGGTTATGTCTGGTTAGGTTAGAATGTCTTTGACTCTTGTGCAATACGTTGCTATTTGGTGGCTTTCAACGTTCTACTGTGCTCCACTGTACGCTGCTCGTCTCTGGGGGGACAGCAATAGTGCTCGTGGCACGATAGGTTTTGCTGTGCCGGGTTTGGAAATGTTACGATTGGATTCGTTGGGACAGGGTGTCTTTGATTCTTATGCTGCACACCGCAATTAGGTGGACTTATGCCCTCTACTGTGCTCCAGTATATTCTGCTTGACTCTGGGGAGGCCAGCAATACTGGTCTCGGAACGTTGGGCTGAGATATGTTGCGTTTGGCTATGTCACGTTTGGTTAGGTTAGGATAGGGTAGCTTAGACTTTTGTGCTATACACTGCTATCCGCTGGATTTCTGCGCTCTACTCTGCTCTAATGTGTTCTGCTTTGCTCTGGGTAGGTCAGCAATAGTGGCCTAGGCACGTTAGGTTATGTTGGGTTACGTTTGGTTAGGTCAGGTTAGGTTAGGTTTTGTCAGAATGGCTATGACATTTGGGCTATAGACAGCTATTTGGTCGATACCTGCGCTCTGCGTTGCTCTACTAGCATCCGCTTGCCTCTGTGGATGCTAGCAATAGTGGCCGTGGCACGTTTGGCTGAGTTATGTTACGTTAGACTTGTTATGGCTTGGTTAGGTTTGGATAGGGTTGCATTAACTTTTGTGCTATGCACTCTTATGCTGTGGATTTCCGCGCTCTACTCCACTCTAATATGCTCCACTTGGCTCTGGCGAGGCCAGCAATAGTGGTGCCATCACGTTAGGTTTAGTTTTGTTACGTTTGGTATCATTACGATTGGTTACGCTACGCCAGGGTAGCTTCGACATTTGTGCTACACCCTGCTTTTCGATGAATGTCTCCGCTCTACTGCGCTGTAGTACGCACTGCTTTGCCCTAGGAGAACAGAAATAGTGGCCGCTGCACGTTAGGCTGTGATAGGTTGCGTCTGTTTAGTTTAGATTAGCATGGGATAGCGTCGGACATCTTTGACTTCTCTGCTGTACACTGCGGCTCTATGGACTTGTGCGCTCTGCTCTTCTATAATATGTTCTTCACTGCACTTGGGAGGCTGGCAGTAGTGGTCGCGGCACGTTAGTTTGAGTAAGGTTACGTTTGGTCAGTACATGTTACGTTCTGTTAGGTTGGTATAGCTTTGACTCTTGTGCCGCACACTGCCGTTCAATGGACTTCGGCGCACTAATGTTCGTTGTCACTTTGGTTGTTTCCGTGGAAGCCAGGAGTAGTGGCCGCGGCACTTTAGGTTGGCTTGCGCTACGTTTGGATAGGTTAGGTTAGGCTAAAATTGGTTAGGGCGTCTTTGACTTTAGTTCTATACATTGTTATTAGGTGGCTTCCTGCCTCTACTCTGCTCTACTCTAATCTGCTTGGCCTTGGTGACGTCAGCAATAGTGGTCGCGGCACGTTATGTTTGGTTGGCTGTATCAGGCTTGGTTTTGTTAGTTTGGGTTAAGTTAGGGTGTCTTTGACCTTTCCGCTGTAGACCGCGATTCTATGGATTTCTGCGCTCCATTCTCCTGTAATATGTTATGCTTGACTCTGGGGAGGCCAGCAATAGTGGTGGCGGTGCGCTAGGTTATGTTAGGCTACGTTTGGTTATGCTACGATCCGTTATGTTAATACAGTATAGCATCGACTTTTTTGCTACTCGCTGCAGCCTTGACCTCTGTGCTGTACACTGCTCTTCGGTGGATTTCTGCGCTCTGCCGCGATCAAATGTTCTCCGCTTTTCTCTGGGCAGGCCAGAAATAGTGGCCTCGGCGCAATATGTTGAGACAGTTTACGTTTGTCCAGGTCGGGATGAGGTAGGTTTGGTTTGTATGGCATTGACTTTTGTGCTGCACACTGCTATCAGGTGGACTTCTGCGCCCTACTGAGCTATAATATGTTCTCCTTGGTTCTGGGGAGACCAGCAATGGAGGTCTCGGCTAGTTAGGTTTAGATATTCTACGTTTGGTTAGGTTAGGTTCGGATTGGTTACATTTCGTTAGGGTATGTTAGGCCTGGTTGGTTAGGATATCTACATCTTTACTGCTTTACAGTACCTTGTGGCGTATTCCTTTTCTGTACTCTCCTCTAGTGCACTCTGCTTGGATCTGAGGAGGTCAGCAATATCGGTGTAGGTATGTTAGGTTGAGTTATGTTACGTTCGGTTATGTTACGCTTGGGTAGGTTAGGACAGGATAAATTTGACATTTGTGCTGTACACTACTATTCGGTGGATTTCGGCATTCTACTTTGCTCTACTATACTCTGCTTGGCCCTGGGGATGCCAGAACGGTGGTCTCGGCACCTTGGTTCGCGATATGTTACGTAAAGCAGTAGCGATCACTATTGCACGAAAGTTAAAGCTACACATACCGAACTTTGCCTAACCCACCCTAACAAGACGAATCCCAACTTGGCTTAATGTGCCGAGGCCTCTATTGCTGGCCACCCCATAGCCAGGCAGGAAATATTAGAGCACATTAAGTTGCAGAAATGTACCGGATAGCGGCGTGTGGCAAAATAGTCGTTGCTATCGTGTCCTAACATAACAAATCGTAACATAGCCAAATGTAACATAACAAAAACTAACGTGCAGCGACCACTATTGCTGGCCTACCCAGGGCCAAACAGAACATAGTAGACCGCGGCAGAGCTCAGAAATCCACCGAATAACAGTGTATAGAGCGAAAGTCGAAGCTATGCTGAACGAAGTAAGCCTAATCTAACCCAACCAAACGTTACATTACTCAGACCAACCTGCTGAGGCCACTGTTGCTGGCATTCCCAGGGCCAAGCAGTATATAGTAGAACAAAGTAGACAGCAGAAATCCACCGAATAGCGGTATTTGGCACGCAAGATAGAGCTAACCCTACCGAATTCAGACTACCCTACTGTTGCTGGTATCCCCAGGGCCAAGCAGTATATAGTAGAACAAAGTAGACAGCAGAAATCCACCGATTAGCGGTATTTGGCACGCAAGACAGAGCTAACCCTACCGAATTCAGACTAACCTACGCTAACCGAACGTAACATGACTCATCTTTATGTGCCGATACATATATTGCTGGCCACCCCATTGCCAAGCAGATAATATTAGAGCACACTAGTGCACCGACATCCATCGAATGGCAGTGTATAGCACAAAAGTAATAGCTATCCTATCCTAACATAATTATCGTAACATAACCAAACTTAACTTGTCTACACCTGACGTGCCGAGACCGTAATTGCTAGCCAACCCAGTGCCGAGATAAACATGGTAGACAACAGTAGAGGGCAGAAGTGCAACGAATAGCAGTGTGTAGCAAGAAAGACAAAGCTATACTACCGTAAAATGAAAAATCGTAACATAACCAAACGTAACCTAGATAAACCTAACGTGCCGCGACAGATATTGCCGGCCTCCCCAGAGCCGTGCAGAACATATTACATGAGAGTAGAGCAGGGAAGTCGATAAGATCGCAGGGTATAGCAGGAAAGTCGAAGCTATCCGAACTTAACCCATGCTAAGACAACATAGCCAAACCCATCGTAGCTCAACTTAACGTGCGGCGACCGCTATGGTCGGCCCATCTAGGGCCAAGCAGAATATAACAGAGCATAGTAGTGCGCAGAAATCCACCGAATAACTGTGTTCAACACGAAAGGGATGCTATCTTATCCGAAATATGCCCAACGTAACCCAACAAAACGAAACATAACTCACCGTAAAGTGCCGAGACCACTATTGCTGTACTCCCAGGAGCCAAGCTGATGATACTAGAGCACAGAAGAGCACAGAAAGCCAACGAATAGCCATGCGCAGTACAAAAGTAGTGTCTATCCTGCCCTAATCTAATCAAACGTAACGTAACCAAACTTAACCTAGTACTATCTAACATGCTGCGAACACTATAGCCGGCCTGCTCAGAGCCAAGCAGAACATAGTAGGTGGAGTAGTGCTCAGAAATCCATAGAATCACTGTATATAGCAGGAAGGTCAAAGCTACCCAAAGCTAACCCAAACTAACTTATCATACCCAATCGTAGCCTAACGCAATATAACGTGCCGAGACCATAATTGCTGTCCTCGCGAGAGCAGTGAAGAACATATTAGAAGGGAATGGAACTCAGAAATCAATAGAAACGCAGTGTATATGCAAAAATTCGTAGCTATCCAATCCTAACACATACTAACATAACCTAACCGAACGTAATAAAACGCAACATAGTGTGCAGCGACAAATATTGCTGGCCTCGCCGGTGCTAAGCGGGATGTAGTAGAGCACAGTAGAGAGCAAAAATCCACCCAATGGCAGTGTATATCACAGAAGCCAAAGCTATACTATCATAAGTATAAGCAACCGCAAGAAGCCAAACGTAACCTAACTCTGCCTAACGTGCCGCGCCCACTATTCCTGGCCTCCCGGAGCCGAGCAGAACATATTAGAGGGGAGAAGAGCACAGAAATCCATAGAATCGCAGTGTATAACAGAAAAGGCATAGCAATCTGAGCCTAACAAATCCAATATAACATAAACAAAAGTAGCATACCTCGACATAACGTGCCGCTACCGCAATTGCTGGCTTCCCAGGGCCAAGCAGGAAAAAGTAGAGCACAGCAGAAAGCAGAAATACACCGAATAGCTGTGTATAATAACAAATGCCAAGCTACCATAGCCGAACATAACATAATCTGGCCTAGCCGAACGTAACCGAACTCAATCTAATGTCCCGAGACCACGATCCCTGGCCTCCCCAGAGACAAGCAGAAAATATCACAGCACAGTAGAGAGCAGAAATCCGCCGCATTGCAGTGTACAGCACAAAAGACAAAGATATCCTCTCCTAACTTAACCAATCTTTACAAAACCAAG
>NW_016908190.1:19952-26717 GCF_001483705.2 Eufriesea mexicana | reverse complement strand
GCTTCCCAGGGCCAAGCAGGAAAAAGTAGAGCACAGCAGAAAGCAGAAATACACCGAATAGCTGTGTATAATAACAAATGCCAAGCTACCATAGCCGAACATAACATAATCTGGCCTAGCCGAACGTAACCGAACTCAATCTAATGTCCCGAGACCACGATCCCTGGCCTCCCCAGAGACAAGCAGAAAATATCACAGCACAGTAGAGAGCAGAAATCCGCCGCATTGCAGTGTACAGCACAAAAGACAAAGATATCCTCTCCTAACTTAACCAATCTTTACAAAACCAAGGGTAACATAGCACAACCTAACGTGCCGTGACAACTATTGCTTGACTCCCCGGAGCAAAGCAGACATATTAGAGCACAGTAGAGCGCAGGGATCCACCGAATGTCAGTGAAAAGCACGGAAGTCAAAGCTGCACTTACCAAACTTAGCATAACGTAACCAATCGAAAAGTAACATAACTAAGCCTAACGTGCCGAGACCAGTATTGCTGTCCTCCGCAGAGCCAAGCAGAAAATATTAGAGTACAGGATAGCGCCGAAATCCTCCGAATAGCAGTGCATAGTGCAAAAGTCCAAGCTGTACTGACATGACCCGACCAAATGCAACGTAACCAATCGTAACTTACGCCAAGCTAACGTGACAAGACCTCTATCGCTGCCCTACCCTATGCCAAGCAGAACAGATTAGGTTAGACGAGAGCAACGAAGTCCATTGAATCGCAGTGCATAACAGAAAAGTCAAAGCAATCCGAACCCAGCCCAACCAAGCGTATCCTAACCGAACGTAGCCTAACCCAACTTAACGTGCCGAGACCACTACCGCTATCCTGTACATAGCCTAGCAGAACATATTATTGCCCAGTAGAGAGCAGAAATCCACGGAACCGCAGTGTACAGCGCAAAAGTCAGAGCTATCCTATCCCAACCTAAACAAACGTAACGCAACCAAACGGAACATGGCTCAAGCTAACGTGAGGAGACCTATATTGCTGCCGTCTCGGAGCCAAGTAGAACATATTAGAGGAGAGGAGAACGCAGGAATCCATGTAATTGCAATTCATAGCACAAAATTCGAGGCTACCCTATCCTAACATAACCAAACGTGACGTAACCAAACGTAACCGACCTCAACCTGACCTGCCAATGACAAAACTGCTGCCCCCCCACCCCAGAGCCAAGAAGAAAATGCTAGAGCACAGTAGAGCGCAGGAGTACACCGAATCACAGTGTATAGCACCAAGTCAAAAAGCTCATGTTCTAACGTAACCAGTCGCAACATAACCGAACGTAACCCATCTCTAGATAACTTGCCGCGACCAATATTTCTGGCCTCGCCAGGGCCATGCAGAATATAGTATAGCACAGTAGCGTGCTGGAACCCACGGAAAAACAGTGTACAGTACGAATGCCAAAGCTATCCTTGTCGAACCCAACATAACGTAGCCTATCCCAACGTAACCTGTCCCAACCAGACGTGCCAGGACCACAAATGCTGGCCTTCCCAGGGCGCAGCAGAACGTACTATAACACAGTAGAGCGCAGAAATGCACCGAGAGGCAGTGTGTAGCAAAAAAGTCTAGCTATCCTCTCCTAATATAGCAAACCGCAACTTAACCAAACCTAGCGTAACTCTACCTAACCTTCCGGGACAAATATTGCTGGTCTCCTCAGAGCCAAGCAGAAAATATTAGATCACGGCAGGCTGAAGAAATCCACCGAATAGCAGTATATAGCACGAAAGTCGACGCTATCCAATACTGACCGCACCAAACGTAACGTAACCAAACGTAACATAACTCTGCCTAACGTGACTAGACCTTTATTGCTGAACTCCCCAGAGCCAAGCAGAACATATTATAGTAGAGTAGAGAGAAGAAATCCATATAATCGCAGTGCATTGCACATGAGTCGAAGCTATCCTTTCCTAACCCAACCAAACGTAACACAGCTGAATGCAACCGGACTCAAAGTAACGTGTCGCGGCCACGATTGCTGGCACCACAGAGCCAAGAGGAAGATACTAGAGCACAGCAGAGCTCAGAAACCCACCGAATAGCAGTGTATAGCTCAAATATCGAAGATATCGTTACATAACCTGTCCTAATACAACCTTACCAAGCGCAGTCTGACGCATCATAACGTGCCGAGACCACAATTGCTGGCCTCCCCAGGCCAAGAAGATTATGCTGGAGCACAGTAGCGCGCAAAAATGCACTGAATAGCGGTGTGTAGCAAGAAGTCAAAGCTATCCTGGCCTCACATACGAAATAGTAGTATAACGAAACGTAACCTAACTCTAACTAACGTGCCGCGAACGCTATTGCTGCCTTCCCCAAATGCCGAGCAGAACATATTAGAGGAGAGTAGAGTGCTGAAATCAGTAGAATACCAATGTATAGCAGAATACTCAAAGGTATGCGATCCTAACCCATGCCAATGTGATCTAACCAAACATTGCACATTTCAACGTAACTCCCAGTGACCGCTGTCGCTGGCCTCCGCAGGTCGAAGCAGGATATAGTAGAGCAAAGTAGAGCGCAGAAACCCACCGAAGGCAATGTACAGCACAAAAGCCAAAGGTATCCTATCCGAACCTAGCCAGTCGTAACAAACGAAACGTAACATAACTCAGCCCAAAGTGCCGAGACAACTGATGCTGGCCCCTGAGAGCCAAGCAGAAAATATTAGAGCACAGTGGAGCGCAGAAATCCACGGAAAACCAGTGTACATGACGAATATCAAAGCTATCCGAGCCGAAACTGACATAACATGGCCTAACCCAACGTAACCTGTCTCAACCTGACGCGCCGAGACCGCAAGTGTTGGCCTCCCCAGGGCGCAGCAGAAAATATTAGAACTCAGTAGGCCGAATAAATCCACCGACTGGCAGTGTATAGCACAAAAGTCGACGCTATCCGATCTTGATCCAACCAAACGTAACGTAACCAAACATAACTTAACTCAACCGAACGTGGCGACACCTTTACTGCTGAACTCCCCAGGGCGAAGCACAGCATATTATAGGAGAGTAGAGAGCAGGAATCCATAGGTTCGCAGTGTTTTCGACGAAAGTGGAAGCCACACTATCCTAACCTAGCCAAACGTAACAAAACAGCCAAACTCAACCAAAAGTGCCGAGGACACTACTGCTGGCCACCCCATAGCCAAGCCAAACAGGCCACAGTACAGTAGAGCGCAGAAATCCACCACATTGCAGTGTATAGCACAAAAGCCCATAATATCCTTAAATAACCTGACCAAACCCCACCCAACGAAGCGTAGCATAACGCACCATAAAGTGCTGAGACCACAATTGCTGTGCACCCCAGATCCAAGCGGAAAACACTAGACAGCACTACAGCACAGAAATTCACAGAGCAGCAGTGTGTAGCAAAAAAGTCAAGGCTATCCTGTCCTAATATAACAAATCGTAACGTAGCCAAACGTAGCCTAACTCAACCTAACGTGCCGCCACCATTATTGCTGGCCTCCCCAGAACCTAGCGGAACATACTAGTGGAGAGTAGAACGCTGAAATGCAGCGAATAGCAGGGTGTGACCAAAAAGTCAAGGCTATCGTATCCTAACGTAATAAGTCGTAACACATCCAAACGTAACATACCTCAACCTAACGTGCCGCCACATCTATTGCTACCATCCCCAGAGGAAAGCAGAACATATGACGGAGGATTGCAGGGCAGAAATCAATAGTATCGTAGTGTATCGCATAAAAGTCAATGCTACCGTATCCTAACCAGACCAAACGTGACTAGAAAGGCCAATGAAATCCATATCAAACCCATACTAACATGACCAAACAACGCGGTGCCCAAACCAGCATAACGTGCCGCGACAACCTTTGCTGGCCTACACAGGGCCAAGCAGGATATAGTAGATTACGGTGGAACGCAGAAATACACCGAATAGGATTCTATGGCACGAAAGTCTAGGCAACCCTAACCGAAGTAAACATAACTTAACCTAACCAAAAGTAACATGGTCCAAGCTAACGAGCCGACGCCACTATTGCTGGCAACGCCAGGGCCAAGCAGAATATAGTAGAGCAAAGTAGAACGCAGGAAACCTCCGATAACTGTGTACACCACGAAAGTCAGTGGTATCCTTACCGAACAAGGCCTAACCAATCCCAACCAAACGTGACCTGACTAAACTTAACGTGCCGGGATCACTATTGCTGGCCTCCCCGTAGCCAAGTAGAAAATATTAGAGCAAGGCAGAGCGCAGAAGTACACCGAATAGCAGAGTATAGATCCAAAGTTGAAGGTGTCCTATCCTAACATAACCAAGTGTAACGTAAACAAACGTAACATATGTCAACCTAACGTGGCGAGACACTTATTGCTGCCTCCCTGGAGTCAAGCAGAACATATTGGAGGAGGGTAGAGCGTAGAAATCCATAGAATCGCACTGTACAGCACAAATGTCAAAGCTACCCTATCCTAACCTAACCAAACGTAACAAAGCCGAACGTAACCGCACTCCACCAAACGAGCAGAGGACACAATTTTTACCCTCCACAGAGCCAAACAGAACATAATAGAACAGAGTAGGGCGCAGAAATCCACCGCATTGCAGTGTACAGCAGAAAAGTCTAAGATATCCGCACATAACCTGACCTCACCCACCCGAACCAAACGTAGCCTGACGCATTGTATCGTGCCGGGACCACAATTTCTGTCCTCCGCAGATACAAGCGGAATATACTAGAGCACAGTAAAGCGCAGAATTGCATCGAATAGCAGTGTGTAGCAAAAGAGCTAATGCTATCTTCTCCTAACATAACAAACCGTAACATAAGCAAACGCAACCTAACACCACCTGACGTGCCACGGCCACTACTGCTGTCCTCCCCAAAGCCGAGCAGAATATATTAGAGGAGAGTAAGCGCAGAAATTCACAGGATCGCAGTATATAGCAGAAAGGTCATTGCTCTCCAAACCTAACACACACGAACACAACGTAGCCAAACGTAGCCTGACACAAAATAACGTGCCGGGACGACTGCTGCCGTCCTTCCCACGGCAATGCAGAATATAGTAGAGCACACTAGGGCTCAGGAATACACCGAATAACAGTGTATAGTGCGAAAGTCGTAGCTATCCTTACCGAACTAAGCCTAACCTAGCGTAACATGACTCAGCCTAACGTGCCGGGAACACTTTTGCTGGCCTCCCCAGAGTCAAGCAGAGAATATTAGAGCACAGTAGAGCGCAGAGATCCACCTAGTAGCAGTGTCTAGTCCAAAGGTCAAATCTACCTTCTCGTAACCTAAAGAAGCGTAACGTAATCAAACGTAACATAACTCAACTTAACATTCAGCGGAAACTATTGCTGGCCTCCCCAGAGTCAAGCAGAGAATATTAGAGCACAGTAGAGCGCAGAGATCCACCTAGTAGCAGTGTCTAGTCCAAAGGTCAAATCTACCTTCTCGTAACCTAAAGAAGCGTAACGTAATCAAACGTAACATAACTCAACTTAACATTCAGCGGAAACTATTGCTGGCCTCCCCAGAACCGAGCAGAATGTACTAGAGAACAGTAGGGCGCAGAAATCCGCCGCATTGCAGTGTACAGAGCAAAGTCAAAGGCATCAAAGCCTGATCTTAACAAACCTGAAATAACCAAATGTAGCATATCCCAACATATCGTGCAGAGACCACTATTGCTGGACACGCCAGGGCCATGCAGGACATGCTAAATCACAGTGGAGCGCAGATATCCACCGAATAGTAGTGTACAGCAGAATAGTCAAATATATACTATCCTAACCTAACAGATCTTAACATAACAAAACGTATCCTAACCAAATCTAGCGTGCGACGACCACTATGGCTGGTCTCCCCAGAGCCTGGCAGAGCATAGTAGAGGAGAGCAGAGCATGGACATCCATACAGTTGTTGTGTATATCACAAACACAAAGCTGCGCTATTCAAAGCAAGCCAAATGCAACAAAACCGAACATTATCGAACGCTACCTAACGTGCCGAGGACACAATTCCTGGCCAACCCAGAACCAAGCCGAACATAACAGCGCACTGTAGAGCTCTGGAATCCGCCGATTAGCCGTGTAAAGCATAAAAGTCAAAGCTATCCTATCCTAACCCATCCAAACTTAACATAACCAAACGTAACGCAAATCCATCTAACATACCGCGACCACTATTGCTGTCCTTCCCAGAGCCGAGCAGAACATAGTAGAGGAGAGTAGAGCTCAGAAATCCGTATAATGGCAGGGTACAGCAGAAAAGTCAAAGCTGTCCAGACCTATCCCATTGTATCATAACCTAAACGAACGTGGCATAATGCAATATAAGGCGCCGTGACCACTATTTCTGGCCTCGCCAGGGACAAGCAGAAAATAGTATAGCACAGTAGAGCGCAGAAATCCACGGAATGACAGTGTACAGCACGAACGTCAATGCCAACCTAACCGAGATTAACATAACTTAACCTAGCCGAAAGTAACCGAACTCAACCTAACGTGACGCAAGCACAATTGCTGGACTCGCCAGGGCCAAGCAAAATATAGTAGAGGACAGTAGAGCACAGGAATCCACCAAATAACAATGTGTAGGACTGAAGCCGATGATATCCTGACCGAATTAAGCCTAACGTGACCTAACCAAGCGAAACATAAGCCAACCTAACTTGCCGAGACCACTACCACTGCCCACCCCCCTCCACGCGCCAAGGGGAAAATAATAGAGAACGGTAGGGCGCACAAATCCACCGAGTGGC
>NW_016908190.1:18328-19689 GCF_001483705.2 Eufriesea mexicana | reverse complement strand
AACATTCTAGAGGAGAGTAGTGCTCAGAAATCCATGGAATCGCTTTGCGTATCAGAAAAGTCGAAGCTACCCGAACCTAACCCATACCAACGTAATCTAACCAAACGTAGCGTAGCTCATCATAGCGTGCCGAGACCACTATTGCTGTCCTCCCAAGGGCTAGGCAGAAAATATTAGAGCACTGTAGAGCGCAGGAATCCACCGAATAGCAGTATATTGCACAAAAGTCACAGCTACACCGGCCTAACCGAACCAACCGTAACACAAAAAAAATTAACAAATCTTAATCTAGCCTGCCGCGAACATTACTGCTGTCCTCCGCATAGCCGAGCAGAATATAGTAGAGGAGAGTAGCGCTCAGAAATTCATAGAATCGCAGTGCATAGCAGAAAAGTCAAATTTACCCGAACATAACCCATACTAACTAAACCTAACCAACAGTAGCTTAACTCAACATAACGTGCCGCGACCTGTATTCCTGGCCCCGCAAGGGCCAAGCAGAATATAGTAGAGCACACTAGATCGCAGAAATCAGCTGAATAACGGCGTACAGTGAGGAAGTCATAGCTATCCTTACCAACACTAACGTAACCTAACATCCCCCAAACTATAGCCCCGAGACCACTATTGCTGGCCCACGCAGAGCCGAGCAGAACATGTTAGAGGGGAGTAGAGTGCTGAAATCCATAGAATCGCAGTGTATAATTGAAATGTGAAAGCTACTCAAACCTATCCCAAACCAACGTAACCTAACCAAACGTTGCCTTAATCGAATTAAGGTGCCGCGGCCACTATTGCTGGCCACCCTTGGGCCAAGCAGAATATAGTAGAGCGCCGTAGAGCGCAGGAATCCACCAAATAACAATGTGTAGGACTGAAGCCGATGATATCCTGACCGAATTAAGCCTAACGTGACCTAACCAAGCGTAACATAAGCCAACCTAACTTGCCGAGACCACTACCGCTGCCCACCCCCCTCCGCGCGCCAAGGGGAAAATAATAGAGAACGGTAGGGCGCACAAATCCACCGAGTAGCAGTGTACAGCACAAAAGTCAAAACTATCCCATCCTTACCTAGCCAAACTTAACGTAAGCAAGCGTAACCTATCGCAACCCCGAGTGCCGAAACCACCACTGCTGGCCTCCACAGAGCCAAGCAGAACATATTAAAGCATAGTAGGGCGCGGAAGTCCACCGAATAGCAGTGTATAGCACAAAAGTCAAAGTTATCCTACCCTATCCTAACAAAAGTTATCGTAGCCAAACGTAACATAACTCAACCTTACGTGACGAGACTACTATTGCTGCCCTCCTCAGAGACAAGCAGAACAAATTAAAGGATAGTGGACCGCAGAAATCCA
>NW_016908190.1:7664-17216 GCF_001483705.2 Eufriesea mexicana | reverse complement strand
TAGAGTGCTGAAATCCATAGAATCGCAGTGTATAATTGAAATGTGAAAGCTACTCAAACCTATCCCAAACCAACGTAACCTAACCAAACGTTGCCTTAATCGAATTAAGGTGCCGCGGCCACTATTGCTGGCCACCCTTGGGCCAAGCAGAATATAGTAGAGCGCCGTAGAGCGCAGGAATCCACCAAATAACAATGTGTAGGACTGAAGCCGATGATATCCTGACCGAATTAAGCCTAACGTGACCTAACCAAGCGTAACATAAGCCAACCTAACTTGCCGAGACCACTACCACTGCCCACCCCCCTCCGCGCGCCAAGGGGAAAATAATAGAGAACGGTAGGGCGCACAAATCCACCGAGTGGCAGTGCACAGCACAAAAGTCAAAACTATCCCATCCTTACCTAGCCAAACTTAACGTAAGCAAGCGTAACCTATCGCAACCCAGTGTGCCGAAACCACCACTGCTGGCCTCCACAGAGCCAAGCAGAACATATTAAAGCATAGTAGGGCGCGGAAGTCCACCGAATAGCAGTGTATAGCACAAAAGTCAAAGTTATCCTACCCTATCCTAACAAAAGTTATCGTAGCCAAACGTAACATAACTCAACCTTACGTGACGAGACTACTATTGCTGCCCTCCTCAGAGACAAGCAGAACAAATTAAAGGATAGTGAACCGCAGAAATCCATAGAATCGCAGTGTATAGCACAATGGTCATAGCCACCCTATTGTAACTTAACCAAACGTGACAACGCCGAGCGTAACCGAACTCAACGTAACGTGACGAGGACACAATTGCTGCCCTCCCCATTGACAAGCAGAGCATATTAAACCAAAGTAGTGATCAGAAATCCATTGAAACGTAGTGTATAGCAGAAATGTCGAAGTTACACGAACCTATCCGGAACTAACGTAACATAGCCATGCGTAGCCTAACTCAACATAACGTACAGCGTCCGCTATTGCTGGCCTTGCCAGGTTCATGCAGAATAAAGTAGAGCACAGTAGTGGGTAGAGAACGCATAGCACGATAGTCAATGCCATCCTTATCAAACTTATCAAAACATAAAGATCAGCGTGTCGCAAAAAGTCAAAGTTTTCATTTCCTAACATAACAAACCGAAACATAGCCAAACGTAACCTAACTCTACCTAACGTGCCGCGACCACTATTGCTGGCCTCTCCAGAGCGAATCAGAAAATACTAGGGTACAGTAGAGCGCAGAAGACCGACACAATGCAGTGTGCAGCACAAAAGTCAATGATATCCAAACCAGACCCGGGCTGACTAACTAAACTAACCAAATGTTGCATATGTCATCACTACAAGCCGAGACCACAATCGCTGGCATACCCAGAGCCAAGCAGAACAGGCCAGAGTACAGTAGAGCACATAAATCCACCGAACATCAGTATACAGCACAAAAGTCGAAGCTATCCTTTCGTAACGTAACCAATTGTTACATAACCTATCGTAACCTAACACAGCCTAACGTGCGAAGACCACTATTGCAGTCCTCCCCAGACCATTCGTAGCATATAAGAGCACAGTGAAACGTCGAAACCAATCGAGCAGCAGTCTATAGCACAAAAGTCATAGCTACCCTATCCTAACGTAACCAATCGTCACATAACCAAGCGTAACATAACTGTAACCAACGTGTCGTGGCCACCGTTGCTGGCTGCCCCAGGGCCCAGCAGAATACAGCAGAGCAATGTAGTGCACAGAAATCCACCGAAAGCTGTTTATAGCACGATAGTCAAAGCTATACTCACCGAACTTAATATATCGTGACTTAACGGAACGTAACATAACTGAAACTAACGTGCCGAAACCACTATTTCTATCCTCCCCAGAGACATGTACAGCATATTAGTTCAATGTGGAGCGCACAAATCCACCGATTAGCAGTGTACAGCACAAAGCTCAATGCTGTCCTGTCCTAGTCAAATCAAACGTATCGTAACCAAACGTAACCTAACTAAACCTAACGAGCCTAGACCACTATTGCTGGCATCTCCATCACCAAGCAGGACATATTAGAGGAGAATAGAGCGACGAAGCTCATTAAACGGCCGTGTATAGCACAAAAGTCAAAGACATCCTAACCTAACACAATCAAATCTAACCAAACGTACGTAACCATACCCAACCAACGCGACGCTGCAACTATTTTTGGTTTCCACAGAGCAAGACAGAGAATATTAGATCACAGTAGAGCGCAGAAATCCACCAAATAGCAGTTTACAGCAGGAAAGTCAATGTTACCCTAAACAAACTTAACCAAATCTAGCCAAACCAAACGTAACCTAACTCAAGCATACATGCCACGACCACTATTGCTGGCCTCTCCAGAGGCAAGCAGAACATATTCGATCTAAGTAGACTGCAGAAATGCACCGATTGGCAGTATACAGCACAGAAGGCAATGCTATCCTTTCCAAAGCAAACAATTCGTAACATAACCAAACGTAGCACATCTCAACATAACGTGCCGAGGCCACTACTGCTTTCCTACGCGGAACAAAGAAGAGCAAATTAGAGCACCGTGGAGCCCAAGAATCCACCGAATATCAATGTATAGCACAAAAGTCAAAGCTGCCGTATCCTAACCTAATCAAAGCCTTCATAGCCAAACGTAACATAGTTCAACCAAACGTGACGCGACAACTATTCCTCGCGTCCCCGGAAACGAGCAGAGGGTGACAGCGCACAGTAAGGCGCAGAAGTCCATACACAAGCAGCGTGTAGCACAAGAGTCATAGCTATACTAACCTAACAAAGCGTAACCTAACCAGACCAAACATAACCTTACACAGCTTGTCGTGCCACGGCCGCCATTGCTGGCCACCTCAGAGTCGCGTGAAGCATAGTTCAGTAACGAAGAGCGCAGAAACGTTACAAATTGCTGTGTATTGCACAAATGTCAAAGTTATCCTATGCGAACGTAACCAAACCTAACATAGCCAAGCGTAACCTAACACAAACTAACGTGTCGACACCACCATTCCTGGCATCCCCAGAGACAAGCAGAACATGTCAGACGAGAACAGAGTGCAGAAAACCATAGAAACGCAGTGTACAGCCAAAAGTCAAAGACACCAGAACCCAACCCAAACTAACATTACCCAACTTGACATAGTCAAACTCGGCATACCGCGCAACGGCCGCTATTGCTGGTCTCACCAGGGTCAAGCAGTTCAGAGTAGAGCACAGTAGAGGGCAGGAATCCACCGAAACGCAGTGTATAGCACGAAGGTCAGAGCCACACTAACCAGCTTTAGCCCAACCAATCCTAACCAGACGTAACACAACTCAAGCTAATGTGCTTCGACCACTATTGCTGGCATCTCGAAAGCCCGGCAGAGTGTAGTAGAACATTGTAGAGCGCCAAACTCCGCAGAATAGCAGTTTATGGCACAAAGGTCAAAGCTATCCATCCTGCCCTAGCCAAACGTAGCGTAACCAAGAGTAATACAACCCAACCTATCGTGCCAAGACCGCTATCGCTGTGCTCCCAAAAAACAAGCAGGAGGTATCAGTGCGCCATAGAGCGCAGAGGTCCACCGAAAAGCAGTGTATGGCATGAAGGTCGAAGCCATTCCGACCAAACTTAGCCTAACCTAACATAACCAAGCTTAACGTAACACAAACTATCGCGCCACGACCACCCTTTGCTGGGCTCCCCAGACCCGAACTGAACATACTAGAGAACAGTAGTGCGCAGAAATCCGCCGAAGTTCAGTGTACAGCACAGAAGTCGAAGATACTCAAACCTGACCTGATCTAACCTAAACTAACGCAGCCTATCTCAACATAACTTGCCGAGACCTCTATTGCTGCCTTCCCCAGAGCCAAGCAGAGCATATTAGAGGAGTATAGAGCGCTGATATCCATAGAATCGCAGTGTGTAGCAGAAATGACGAAGCTATCCAATCCCAAATCGGACTAACGTAACCAAACCAAAAGTAGCCAAACTCAATGTAAATTGCCGCGACCACTGTTGCTGGGCACCCCAGAGCGAAGCAGAAAATATTGTGGCACAGTAGAGGGCAAAAGTCGACCGCATAACAGTGTATAGCACAAAAGTCAAAGATAACCAAACCTAACCTGAACTAACCTGAACTAACCAAACGTTGCCTAACTCAACATAACGAGACGAGACCACAATTTCTGGCCTCCCCGGAACCAAGCGGAACATACTAGAGCACAGTAGAGCGCAGGAGTCCACGGAATTCCTGTGCATAGCGCAAAAGTCAAAGCTACCCTATCCTAACCTAACCAAACGTAATATAAAAGAACGTAACCGAACTAAAGCTAGCGTGCCGAGGACACTACTGCTGGCCTCGGCAGTGACAGGCAGAACGTACTAGAGCACTACAGGGCGCAGAAATCCTCCGAATAGCAGTGTATAGCACACGAGGCGGAGCTACCCTATCCTAACAGAGCCGAACGTAACGCAACCAAACGCAACATAACTCAGGAAAACTTGAGGAGACCAATACTGCTGGCAACCACAAAGCCTAGCTGAATATACTGGAGCACAGCAGAGAGTAGGAATCCATCGAATAGCAGTGTATAGCGCAAAAGTCAAAGCCATCCTAACCAAACTTAGCCTAACCAAACATAACCAAACGTAACCTAACTAAACCAAACGTGACACAACCATTGTTGCTGTCCTCCACAGTGCCAAGCAGAGCATACTGGAGCACAGTAGAGCGCAGGAATTCAAAGTATAGCAGTGTATGGCACAAAAGTGGTAGATATCCTAACCCAACCTAACCAAACGAAACATAAGCAGACATAACGTAAGCCATTCTGCCGTGCCACGACCGCTGCTGCTGGCCTCAAGGTAGCTAAGCAGATTATGGCAGAGCGATGTGGAACGCTGAAATCGTCCGAATAGCTGTGTATAGCGCAAAAGTCGAAGCCATCCTGACCATACGTGGCCAAACCTAACGTAACAAAACATAATAAATCTCAACCTAACGTTCCGAGTGAGCTAATCCTTGCGTCCACAGAGACAAACAGAGTGTGATAGCTCACAGTAGATGGCAGGAATCCGACGAATAACAGCGTATAGCACGAAAGTCAAAAGGGTACTGACCAAACTTATTCTAACTTAACCTAACCAAATGTAACATAACGCAGCCTATCGTGCCACGACCACCATTGCTGGCCTTCCGTCTGTCGAACAGAGAATAGCTGAGCAATGTAGAGGGCAGAAATCCACCGAATAGCAGTGTATAGCGCAAAAGTTGAAACTATCCTTTCCAACCTTAACAAGTCGTGACATAACCGAACGTATCCGAACACGGGCTAACCTGCCGAGATCACTACTGATGACCTCCCCGGAGACAAGCACAACATACTAGAGCGCAGAAGGGCGCACAAATCCACCGAACAGCAGTGTATAGCACAAAAGTCAAAAATATCCTGTCCTAACCTAACCAAACGTAGTATAACCAAACGTAGCATAACTCAAACCAACGTGGCGAGACCACTGTTGCCATCTCCACAGGAACAAGCATAGTATACTAGAGAACAGTAGAGCGCAGAAATCCACCGAACAGCAGTGCATACTACCAGAGACAAGCAGAGCACATTAGAGGAGAGTAGGGTGCGCAATCCGTAGAACGGCAGTGTATAGCACAAAAGCCAAGCTAACCTATCCTAACCTGACCAAACGTAACAACCGTACGTAACCGAGTTGAACCTAACGTGTCGAGGACACTATTTCTGGCCTACCCACAGCCAAGCAGGACATACTGGAGCACTGGATAGCCCAATAATGCCCCGAAAAGCAGTGTATGGCACAAAACTTAAAGCTACCCAATCCTTCCCAAGCCAACCGTAACATAAGCAGACGTACCCAAATCGAACACAACGTGCCGCAAACGCTATTTCTGGTGTCCCCAGAACCGAGCAGGACGTTCTAGGGGCGAGCAGAGCACAGAAATACATCGAGTCGCAGTGCATAGCACAAAGGTCAAGGCTATCCCATCCTAACCCAGCCGAACGTAACGTAATCAAGCGTAACGTAACTCAACCTATCGAGACGTGTCCACAGCCGCTGGCCTTCCCAGAGCAAAGCAGAACATATGGCAGCACAGTAGAACGCAGATATCCATCGAATACCAGTGCATAGCACGAAAGTCAGAGATATCCTACCCCAACATAGACAATTGTCACATAACAAAGCGTAAAGTATCTCAGCCCAACGTGCCGAGACAACCGTTGTTGTCCTCCCCAGGGCCAAGCAGAATATATTGCAGCAGAGTAGGGAAAAGTAGTCCGCGGAATGACCGTGTAAAGCAGGAAAGTCAAAGCTACCCTAGCCGAACTCCTCACAACCTATTACAACCGAACGTAACCTAGCTCAACCTAACGTGCCGAGACCACTATTGCTGGCCTGTCCAGATCCAAGCAGAGTATATTAGAGCACAGTAGAGCTCAGAAATCCACCAAAAGTCTGTGTACAGCACAAAAATAAATGATACACTTACCTAAGTTAGCGTAACCTATTCTAACCAAACGTAACCGAACTCAAACTAACGTGCAGAGACCAATATTGCTAGTCTCCCCAGAGGCAAGGGGATCACATTAGAGCACTGTAGTTCGCAGAAATCCACCGCATATAAGTTTTCATCACAAAAGTCATTGCTTTCCTATCCCCTCCAGAAAACATGTAACGTAAACAAGCGTTACCTAACTCAACCTAACTTGGCGAGACGTCTATTGATACAGCCCCCCCCCTCCCCCGAGAGACAAGCAGAACATATTACAGCACAGCATACCGCAGAAATGCACCGAAAAACAGTGTACAGCACAAAAGACAAAGCTACCACATTTTAACCTAGCCAATCGTAAAATAACAATACGTAACATTATTCAAACTAACGTGCCGAGACCACTGTTGCTGGCCTCGCCAGAGACAAGCAGAATATAATAGAGAGCAGTAGAGTGCAGGAACCCGCCTCATACAAGTGTATATCAAAAAATACAATGATATCCAATCCTTACATGAACTAGCCTAAACTAACCAAACGTAGCATAACACAATATAACATGACGAGATCGCTGTTCCTGGCCGACCCAGAGCCATGCAGAGTGCACTAGAGCAGCGTAGAGCGTAGGAATTCACCGAACAGCAGTGTACAGCACAATGGAAGAAGCTATTCAATCCTAAGCTAACCAGACTTAGCGAAACTATGTGTAACCTAACTCAACCTGACGAGCTGAGACCACTACTGCTGGCATCACCAGAGCCAAACAGGAGATATTAGGGCTCAGTGGATCGCAGAAATGCACCGAACAGCAGTGTATAGCACAGAAGTCAGGGCTATCCTATAATAACATAACCAATCGTCACAAAACCAAACGCAACATAGCTCAAACTAACGTGCCAAGACCACAGTTGCTGGACGCGTCAGGGCCAGCAGAATATAGTACAGCAAAGTAGAGCGCGGAAACCCACCGAATAACAGTGTGTAGCAGGAAAGTCAAAGCTACCCCTACCGTACTTAACGTAACCTAACCGAACCAAACATAACATAGCTCAAACCAACGTGTCGAGACCACTATAGCTGGCCTCCACAAAGCCGAGCAGAAAATAATAGAGCGCATTAAAAGGCGGATGTCCACCAAATGGCGGTGTATAGAACAAATGTCGAAGCTGTATAATACTAACTAACCCAAACGTAACGCAACCGAACGTAACGTGGCTGAACGTTGACGAGGCCCGTGACGAGACATCCATTGCTGCACTACCCACAGCAAAGCGGAACATATTATACGCAGGTAGAGCGAAGAAATCCATAGAATCTCAGTGTATGGCACAAAAGTCAAAGCTACCCTATCCTAACCTAACCGAACGTAACATAACCGAACGGAACAGAACTCAATCTAACATGCCGAGACAAAAATTTGTGGCCTCCCCAGAGACAAGCAGAATATACTAGAGAAAGGTACAGCATAGAAACCTGCCACATTTCAGTGTATAGCAGAAAATTCAAAGACATCCAATCCTTACATGAACAAACCTGAACTAACCAAACGTAACCTAACCCAAACGAACGTGACGAGACCTCTACTGCTGCCCTACCCAGAGCCAAGCAGAACAGGTTAGAGAGGTGGAGTGCACCGAAATCCATAGAATCGCAATATATGACAGAAAGGTCAAAGCTATCCGAACCTAACCCAACCAAATGTAACATAGCCAAACGTAGCTTAACCGAACATATCTCCGTGCAAGCACTGTTGCTGGACTCGCCAGGGCCATGCAGAATATAGTAGATGGCAAGGGAGCGCATACATCCGCAAAATAACGGAATATAGCACGAAAATCGCAGCTACCCTTACCGAATCTAACACAACCTAACCTAGCCAAACGCAACATAACGCAACCTAACGTTCCGGGACAAGTATTGCTGGCCTCCACAGAGCCAAGCAGAAGATATTAGAGCACAGCAGAGCGCAGAAGTCCGCCGGTTTGAAGTGTTTAGCGCGAAAGCCAAAGCTATCCTGCCCCAACCTAGCCAAACGTAGCGTAACCAAACATAGCACAGCACAGCCTGACGTGCCGAAACCACTCTTTCTGGCCTCCACAGAGCCCAGCAGAGCGCATTAGGGCTATGTAGAACGAAGCGATCTACCGGATAGCAGAGCATAGCACAAAGGCAGACGCTATCCCATCCTAACCTAACCAAACGTAACGAAGCCAAGCGTAACCTAACTAAACCTAACGAACCGAGACCACTACTGCTGGCCATCGCAGAGCCAAGCAGAACATATTTGAGCACAGCAAAGCGCAGGAATCGACCGAACGACATTTTATAGTACAAAGGTCAAAGCTATCTTCCTCGAAATTAGCATAACGTAGCATAACCGAACGTATCCTAACTCAACCAAACGTGGCGAGGCGTCTATTGCTTCCCTCCCCAGAACCAAGCAGAATATACTAAAGAACACCAGAGGGCAGAAGCCCTCCGCATTCCAGTGTATAGCACAAATGTCAAAGATACCCAATCCTTACCTGAACTAACCTAAACTAACCAGAGGTAACCTAATTCAATCTGACGTGACGAGACGTCTATTGCTGCCCTCCCCAAAGCCAAGCGGAACGTACTAGAGCACAGTAGAGCGCAGAAATCCGCCGAATAGCTGTGTATACCACAAACGTCAAAGCTACCCTATCCTGCCCCAACCAAACGTAGCACAACAAAACGTAACCTAATTCAACCTAATCTGTCGAGGCCGCTATTTCCGACTTCCACAGAGCCGAGCAGAACATATTGGAATAAAGTAGGGTGCAGAAATCCATAGAATACCGTGTATAGGACGAAAGTCAAAGCTATCCTATCCTAACATGACCAAACGTAACGTAACCAAACGTAACATTACACAACCTATCGTGACGAGACGTCTATTGCTGCCATCCCAAGAGCAAAGCAGAACATACTAGAGCACAGCAGAGCGCAGAAATCCACTGAACAGCAGTGTATGGCACAAAAGACAAAGCTACCCCATCCTAACCTAGCCAAACGTAAC
>NW_016908190.1:0-7445 GCF_001483705.2 Eufriesea mexicana | reverse complement strand
AACCTGACGTGCCGAGACCACTACTGCTAGCCTCCCCAGAGCCAAGCAGAACACACTGGAGCGCAGGATTGCGCAGAAATGCCCCGAATAGCAGTGTATAGCACAAGAGTCAATGCTACCGTATCCTGCCCTAGCCAAACATAACATTGCCAAACATAATTAAATTCAACCTAATGTGTCGAGCCCACAATTGCTGCACTTCGCAGAGGCAAGCAGAATATGCTAGAGAACAGTAGAGCGACGAAACCCGCCGCAATGCATTGTATAGCACAAAAGTCAGAGACATTCTGTCCCTACCTCTAATAACATTAACTTACCAAGCTTTCCCTAAGCCAACATAACGTGCCGAGATCATTATTGCTGGCATCTCCGGTGCTAAACAGATAATATTAGAGCACAGTAGATCGCAGAAATCCACCGAATAGCAATGTATAGCTTGAAGGTCAAAGCTACTTTATCCTAACCTTATCAAATGTAACGAAGCCAAGCGTATCATAGCACAGCCCAACGTGCCGGGACCACTATTGCTGGCCTCCCCAGAGCCAGGTAGAAAATATTAGAGCACAGTAGAGTGCAGGAATCCACTGAATAGCAGTGCATAGCAAAAAAATCAGAGCTGCCGGAGCCTAACCCAACTAAACGTAACATAACCACGCCTAGCCTAACTCAACACATCTTGCCGCAGCCACTATTGCTGGACTCGCCGGGGCCAAGGAGAAGATGGTAGATCACAGTAGAGCACAGGAATGCACTAAGTAACAGTGTATAGCTCGAATGTCCAAGCTATACTAACCGAAATTAGCATAACGTAAACTAACCGGAAATACCCTACCTCAATCTAGCGTCACGAGACGTTTACTGCTGCCCTGCCCAGAGCCAATCAGAATATACTGCAGAAAACTATAGCCCAGGAAATCACCGAAAAGCAGATTATAGTATAAAAGTCAAAGCTATCCTATGCTAACCTAACCTATAGTAACACAACCAAACGTAACATAATTCAACCTAGCGTGGCGAAACCACTTTTGCTGGTCTCTACAGAGCCAAGCAGAAAATGCTAAAGAAGAGTAGGGCTCAGAGATCCAACCCATTGCAGTGTCCACAACAATAGTAAAAGGTAACCAAACCGTACCTGAACTAACCTAAACCAAGCAAACGTAGCCTAGCTCAGCATTACATGCCGAGACCACCACTGCTGGCTTCCCCAGAGCCAAGCAGAGCATACCAGAGCACAGCAGAGCGCAGAAACCCACCGAATAGCAGTGTATAGCAAAAAAGTCAAAGCTACACTCTAATAAAGTAAATTGATCATAACCAAACGTAACATAACACAATCTACCGTGCCGCAACCACTATTGCTGGCCTCCTGATAGCCAAGCGGAGCATATTAGTGCAATGTAGAGCTCAGGAATTCACCGAATAGCACTGTATGGCGCAAGAGACAACGTATTTCCTATCCTAACCTAACCAAACGTAACATAACCGTATGTAACCGCATTCAATCTTACGTTGCGAGAACAGTGTTGTTGGCCGCCCAGTGCCAAGCAGAACGTATTAGAGAGCAGTAGGGCGCTGAAATCCACCGGGTATCTGTGTATAGCACAATACTCTGAGCTACCCTATCTCAACGAAACCAATCGTCGCATAATCGAACGTAACATAACTAAACCCAACGTGCCGCGTCCACTATTGCTGGGCTTCCAAGCGCCATGCAGAGTATAGTAGAGCACAGTTAGGCGCAGAAATCCGCCGCATGGCAGAGAAAAGTACGAAAGCCGAAGCTATCCTGACCGAACATAACCAAACGTAACGTAATCAAGCGTAACCTAGCTCAACCTGATGAGCCCAGACCACTGCTGCTGGCTTCCCCATAGCCAAGAAGAGAATATTGGGCGCAGTAGAGGGCAGAAATCCACCGAATAGCAGTGTATAGCACAAGGGTCGGAGCAAACCTATCCGGACCTGACCAAACGTGACACAAGCGATCGTAACAGACTTCATCCTAACGTGCCGAAGACACTACTGGTGACATCCCCGGAGCCAAGTAGAATGTACTGGAGCACAGTGGAGCTCAGGAATCCGCAGAATAGCAGTGTACAGCACAAAAGTCTATGCTATCCTATCCACTATAACCAACCGTGACATAACCAACCGTAAGCTAACTCAATCTAACGTTCCGCGACCACTATTGATGGCCTCCGCAGGCCCGATCGGAACATGCTAGTGGTGAGTAGAGCACAGATATCCATGGAATCGCAGTGTACAGAAGAAGAGACGACGCTATCCGAACCCAACCCTAACTGTCGTAATTTAACCAGACGCAGCCTATCTCTACATAACGTGACGCGTCCACTTTTGCTGGGCTACACGGAGACGAGCGCAAAATTTTAGAGCACAGTTGCGCGCAGAAATCCGCTGCATTGAGGTTTATAGCACGAAAATGGAAGGTAACATAACAGCCTGCTCCAATATGGCCAAACCAAACGTATCCTTACTCAACATAGCGTGCCTACACCACTTTGTTGGCCTCCCAGGGACAAGCAGATCATACTGGGGCACAGTATAGCGCAGAAATCCTCCGAATAAGAGTGTATTGCACGAAAGTCTAAGCGATCCTAACCGTACTAAACCTAATATAGCCTAACCAAACGTGACATAACTCAACCTAGAGTGCCGAGACCACAGTAGCTGCCCGACACAGGGAAAAGCAGAAGATATTAGATACATTAGAGAGCAGAAATCCACCGAATGGCTGTGCATACCACAAAAGCCAGGGCTATCCTATCATAACATATCCAAGCGTAACGTAAAAAAACGTAACATTACTCAACCTTACGCTACGAGACCTCTGTTGCTGCTCTCCCCAGAGTCAAGCAGGACGTATCAGCGGCGAGTAGAGCGCAGAAATCCATAGAATCGCAGTGTTTAGCACAAAAGTCAAAGATACCCTATCCTATCCTAATCAAACGTAACAAAACCGAACGTAATCGGACTCACACTAACGTGACGAGGACACTATTTCTGGCCACCACGGAGCCAAGCAGAACATACTAGGACACGGTAGAGAGCAGGAATCTACGGAATAGCTGTGAATAGCTCAAAAGTCAAAGCTACGCCATCCTATCCTAGCCGAAAGTATAATAACCATACGTATCTTAATTCAAACTATCGTGTCGAGAACACTATTTTGGCCCTCCCAAGGGGCAAGCAGAATACGATAGAGAACAGTAGAGCGAAGGAACCCGCCGCATTGCTGTGTATATCACAAAAGTCAATGATATCCTATCCTTACCAGTACGAACATGAACCAACCAAACTTGGCCTAACACAACGTAACGTGCGGGGACTGCCATTGCTGGCCTCCGCAGAGCCAAGCAAAACACACTAGAGCACAGTAGGGCTCAGAAATCATCCGCACATTAGTCTACAGCACAAAAGTCGAAGCCATGCTATCCTAACCTATCCTATCGTAACATAACCGAACGTAACCTAACCCAATCTGACGTGACGCGAATATTATTGTTGGCCTCCCAAGAACCGAGCAGAACATATTAGTGGAGAGTAGACCGCAGAAATCCATAGATTAGCAGAGTATAGCACGAGAGTCAAATCTACCATACCCAGACCTAACCAAGAGTAACGTAACCAAACGTAACCTATCTCAGCCCAACGTGCCGAGACCACTATTGCTGGCGTCCCCTGAGCCAAGCAGGAAATATTACAGGACAGTAGATAGCAGAAATCCACCGGAAAGCAGTGTATTGCACAACGCTCGAGGTTACTCTGTCCCGACCTAATCAAACGTAACAAAAGCGTGGGTATCAAAACCCGAACTAACATGCCGAGACTACTATTTCTGGCCTCCACAGGACCAAGCACTGCATATTAGTGTACAGTAGAGCGCAGAAATCTATCAAATAGTAGTGTATAGCGCGAAACTAAAAGATATCCTGTCCTAACTTACCAAATCGTCGCATAACCGAACGTAACATTACTCAACCTAACGTGCCGAGATACCTATTGCTGGCATCCCCAGAGACAAATAGGAAATACTAGAGCGCAGTAGCCCGCAGAAATCCACCGAACAGTAGTGTATAGCGCAAAAGTCGAAGCTATCCTATCCTAACTTGACCGAACGTAACTCAAACAAACGTAACATAAACGAACTATTGTGACGAGACGCCTATTGCTGCCCAACCCAGAGCCAAGGAGAGCATATTAGGGCACAGTAGAATGCAGAAACCCTCCGAATAGCAGTGTATAGCTCAAAAGTCGAAGCAGTCATATCCTATCGTAACCAAACGTAACGTACCACATGTAACGTAACACAACCTAATGTGAGGAGACGTCTGTTGCTGCCCTCCCCAGAGCCAAGTAGATCATACTAGAGCACAGGATAGCGAAGAAATGCCCCGCATAGCCGTGTATAGCACAAAAGTCAAAGCTATCATATCCTACCCTAGCCAACCGTAGCATAACGAGGCGTAGGTTAACTGAGGACAGCGCGCCGATACCACAACGCAAAACCGCCTCCACAGAGCCAAACTGAACATACTAGAGCACCGTAGGGCTCAGAAATCCGCCGAATAGCCGTGTATAACACAAAAGTCAAAGCTATCCTACCCTAACCTATCCAAACGTAACGTAAGCAAACGTAACAAAACTCAACCTAACGTGCCGAGAACACTATTGCTTGAATCCCTATAGCCAAGCAGAATATATTAGAGCAATGTAGAGCGCAAAAATCCTCCGAAATGCAGAGTATAGCGCAGAAGTCAATGCTACCGTCTCCAAACCTAACCAAACGTAACATAGACGCACGTAGCATAGCTCAAACCGACGTGGCGAGACCACAGTTGCCGGCCTCCCCAGAACCAAGCAGAATATACTAGAGAACATGGGAGTACATAAACCTGCCGCATTGCGGTGTATAGCACAAAAGTCAAAGATATCCGAACCTAACCTGGAATAACCTAAACTAACCGAACGTAGCCTAACTCAACATAACGAGCCTAGATAAATACTGCTGGCCTCCCCTCAGAAAACAGAACACGCTAGAGCCCTGTAGAGTGCACAAATCCGCGGAACAGCAGTGTACTGCACAAAAGCAAAAGTTACACTACTCTAACGTAGCCAAAGTAACGTAATCGATCGTAACCTAACACAGCCCAACGTGCAGAGACCACAATTGCTGGCATCACCAGAGCCAAGCAGGAAATATTAGAGCACAGTAGGTCGCAGAAATCCACAGAACAGCAGTGTGTAGCGCAAAGGTAACAGCAATCCTATCCTAACCTAACCAATCGTAACATAGCCAAACGTAATCTAACTCACTCTAACGCGCCGCGACAACTATTGCTTGCCCTACCAGGGCCAAGCATAGTATAGTAGAGAACAGTTGAACGCAGGAATCCACCGAATAACAGTGCACGTTGCGAAAGTCAAATGTAACGTAACCGAACACCTCATAACCCCACCCAACCAAACGTTACCTAGCCCAACCCAACCCAACCAAACGTTACCTAGCTCAACCCAACGTGCCGTAGCCACTATTGCTGGCCTCCCCGGGGCCAAGCAGTATATAGTAGAGCACAGTAGGGCGCAGAAATTCGCCGAATAAGGGTACAACACGAAAGACCAAGCTATCCTGACCGAACGTATTAAAAGATAACCTGGCCACACGTAACCGAACATAATCTAACGTGCCGAGACTACGATTGCTGGTCTTCCCAAGGAAAAGCAGAAAATATTTGTCCACGGCAGAGCGCAGAAATCCAACGCATGGCAGCGTAAAGGACCAAAGTGGAAGTAACACTTACCATATATAACATAACATAATCAAACCGAACGTATCATAACTCAGTCAATCGTGACAATACCACTATTGCTGGCCTTCACTGAGACAAGCAGAGGACACCAGAGCAATTCAGATCGCAGGAATTGGACGAATAGCGGTGTACAGTAGAAAAGTCAAAGCTACCCTGAACAAGCCTGACCGAACTTGACCAAGCCAAACATAGCCTAACACAACTTAACGTGCCGGGACCGCAGTTTTTGGTCTCCCCAGGCCCAAACTAAAAATATTAGGGAACAGTAGAGAGCAAAAATCAACCGGATAACGGTTTATAACACAAAAGGCAAAGCTACCCTATCCTAACCGAACCAAACGTAACATAAGCAGACGTAACGTGACCCAACCTGACGTGTCACGGCCGCTACTGCTGGACTCACAAGAGCTAAGCAGAGTATGGCAGAGCAATGTAGGACACTGAAATCGTCCGAATAGCAGTGTATAGCACGAAAGTCGAAGTTATTCCGACCAAACATGACCAAACGTAACATAACTAAACCTAACGAGACGAGAGCACTATTCCTGGCGTCCACGGGGAGAAGCAGAGTGCGATAGTGCACAGAAAAGCACAGAAATCAACCGCATGGCAGTGTTTAGCACAAAAGGCAGGTCTATCGTCTCCTGACCTAACCAAATATATCATAACCAAGCGAATCCTATCTCAACCTAATGTGCCTATACTATTATTGCTGATCTCCACAGAGCCACCCAGAATATGCCAGAGCGCATTAGAGCGCAGAAATCCGCCGCATTGCAGCGTAAAGCACGAAAGTCAAGAATATGTTAACCCAAACTGATCCAACCCTATCTGACCGAACGTATCATATTTCAAACTATAGTGCCGAGACCACTAACACTGGCTTCCCCAGAGCCAAGCAGAGCATACTAGAACACACTAGGTCGCAGCAAATCCACCGAATAGCAGTGTACAGCACAAAAGTCAAAGCTATCCTGTCCTAAATTATCCAAGCGTTATATAATCAAACGCATCATAAGCTAACCTAACGTGCAGAGAACACTATTGTTGGAATCCCCCAAGCCAAGCAGGGTAAACTAGGGCAGAGCAGGGCGCAGAGAGACACCAAACAGCAGCGTATAGCACAAAAGTCAAATATATCACAACCTAACGGGACCTAACCTAACCTAGCCAAGCGTCGACTATCTAAACTTTACGAGCCGAGAACACTGTTTTGGGCCTCCCCAGAGCCAAGCGGAGCATATTAGATCAGAGTAGAGTGCAGAAATCCATAGAATCGCAGTGTTTAGCAGAAAAGTCGAAGATATCCAGACCTAACAATAGCTAACATAACCTAACCAAACGTAGCCTATCTCAACATAACTCGGCGAGACAACTTATACTGGCCACCTCAGAGCCAAGCAGGACATGCTAGTCCACTGTAGAGCGCAGAAATCCATCGCATTTCAGTGTACAGCGTAAAAGTGGAGGATATCCTAACCCAACTTGTCCTAACCTAACCCAACAGGACGTAGCCTAACCTAACATTAGGTGCCGAGACAGGAATTGTTGGCCTCGCCAGAGCCAAGCAGAGCATATTAGAGCACAGCAGAGCACAGAAAGCCACCGAATTGCAGT
>NW_016908189.1:0-226 GCF_001483705.2 Eufriesea mexicana | reverse complement strand
AATGTTTTCTGCACAAATAAGGTGGTATATTTCATTGGTTTGCTGTAGACTTTGCATTGCATGTGATACTGACCGGGAAACTCACTCTTATTGACATTTTCGTCTAATATTGCGGTGAGCAATCCTTTCAGCGTAAACAACGAGGTAAGGTTCTACTGGTTATCTATAGCCACAGCATTGCAATAGAATCTGACTGAAAAGTTCTATTTTAATAACAATTTCGACT
>NW_016908188.1:0-3434 GCF_001483705.2 Eufriesea mexicana | reverse complement strand
CCCTAACATAGCCACATGTAATGTAGCCAACCGTAACAGAACTCAATCTGACGTGCCTAGACCTCAATTTCTGGCCTCCCCAGAGCCAAGCAGAGCATATTAGTTCATTATAGGGCGCAGAAATATACGGAACAGCAGTGTATAGCGCAAAAGTCAAAGCTCTCCAATTCTAACGAAGCCAAACATAACATAACCAAACGTTACATAAGCTCTCCAATTCTAACGAAGCCAAACCTAACATAACCAAACGTTACCTAGTTGTAACTGACGAGTCGAGACCACTGTTGCTGGCATCCCCAAAGCCAAGCAGAGTACTCTAGCGCAAAGTAGAGAGCAGAAATCCGCCGCATTTCAGCGTATAGCGCAAAAGTCCCAAATATCCAAACCTTACGTGAAATAAGCTGAACCAACCGAACGCAGCCTAACTAAGCATAAAGTGCCAGACCACTACTTCCGGCGTCCCCATTGCCGAGCCGTACATACAAGATAACAGTAGAGCGCAGCAAACTATGGAATACCAGTGTACATTACAAAAGTCGAAGATATCCTCTCCTAACCTAACCAAACGTAACGTAACCAAACGTAACGTAACACAACCTAACGTGACGACAGGCCTATTGCTGGCCAACCCAGGCCCAAGCAGAAAATATTAGAGCACAGCGGAGCGCAGAAATCCATCGAATAGCAGTGCACAGCGCAAAAGACGAAACTGCCCTCTCCTAACCTAGTCAAACGTATCGTAACCAAACGTAATGTAACTCAACCTAGCATACCGAGTCCACTATTGCTGTCCGCCCCAGAGTCAAGCAGAGCACATTAGAGCAATGTAGAGCGCAGAAATCCGCTGAATATCTGTGTACAGCACAAATATCAAATCTATCCTATCCCAGCCTAGACAAACGTAACATATGAAACGTAATATAGTTAAACCTAACGTGACGAGACGCCTATTGCTGCAATCCACGGAGCCATGCAGGGCATATTAGAAGAAAGTATAGCGCAGAGATCCATCGAATCGCAGTGCATAGCACAAAAGTCAAAGGCATTCTCACCTAACCTAATGAAACGTAACGTTACCAAACGTAACGTTACGTAACTCAGCCTAACGTGACGGGACATCTATTTCTGCCCTCCACAGAGCAATTCAGCACATATTAGAGGGGAATAGTGCATAGAAATCCATATTGGGTCAGTGTATAGCACAAAGGTTAAAGCGAACCTATCCTAATATAGCCAAACGTAACATGACCAAACGTAACCGTATTCAACCTAACGCGGCGAGACCACTGTCGCTGACCTCCGCAGAGCCAAGCAGAATATACCAGGGTACAATAGAGCGCTGGTATCCGCCGCATTGCTGTGGGCAGCACAACAATCAAAGGTATCCAAGCCACGCTTGAACTAACATAGACATACCAAGCGTAGCATAACTCAAGCCAACGTGCCGCGACCACTGTTGCTGGCCTCCACAGTGCGAAAAGAAATATATTCGAGCACAGTGCGGCGCAGAAATCCTTCGAATGTTCGTGTATACTTGGAAAGTGGGAGCTACCCTGATCGAATCGAGCAAAGCCTAATCCAACGTAGCGTAACCTAACAAAGCCTAACGTGCAGAGGCGAATATTGCTGGCCCCCGTAGAGACAAGCAGAAACTATTACGGAACACCAGAGCGCGGAGGTCCACCGTATAGCAGTGCATAGCGCAAGAGCCAGATATACCCTAACCTATCCTAACCAAACGTAACGAAGCCAAACGTACCCTAACTCAACCTATCGTATCATGGCGCCTATTGCTGCCCTCCGCGGACCCATGCAGAACGTATTAGAGGAGGGTAGAGCGCAGAAATTCATACAATAGCGGTGTATAGCATAAAAGACAAAGCAGCCGTATCCTAACCTGACCAAACGTTACACATCCAAACGTAAGGTAATTCAAACTGACGTGGCGAGAACGCAGCTGCTGGCCTCCACAGAGCCAACCAGGACATATTATATCGCAGCAGAACGCAGAAATCCAGCGAATAGCAGTGTATACCACAAAAGATAGTGATATCGTACCTTAACATAGCCAACCGTCACATAACCAAACGTAACGAAACAAAATCCAACGTGCCGCGACCACCATTGCTGGCCTCCCCAGGGCCCAGAAGCAAATATTAGAGCGCAGTAGAGCGCAGGAATCCATCGGACAACTGTGTGCAGCACAAAAGTCAGAACTATCCTGTCCTGAGATAACCAATTGTAACATAATCTATCGTAGACAAACTAAACCTTACGTGCCGCGATCAATATCGCTGGCACCTCCGGAGCCAAGCTGTTCATATTAGAGTAATGTAGAGTACAGATATACGCGGAATAGCAATGTACAGCACAAAAGTCAACTCTGTCCTGCCCCAATGTAGCCAAACGTAACGTAACCATGCGTAGCATAACCCAACCTAACATTCCGAGGCCAATACTGCAGGCATCCACGGAGCCAAGCGGTGCGAATTAGAGCTATGTAGAGCGCAGAAGTCCATCTAATAGCAGCGTACAGCATAAAAGACGAGGCTATCCTATCCCAACGTAAGCAAACCAAGCATAATGGAGCGTAACATAAATCAACATACCGTGGCATGACCACTGTTGTTGGCCTCCCCGGAGCCAAACAGTCCATATTAGAGCAGTGTAGGGTGCAGAAATCTAGCGAATAGGAGTGTCTAGCACAAAAGTCAAAGCTACGTTACCCTAACGTAACCAAACTTAACATAACAGAACGTAACATTATTCAAGCTGACGTGGCGAGAACACTATTGCTGGCCTATCCAGAGCCAAGCAGAACATACTAGACGTCAGTGGAGCGCTGAAAGCTATCGGATAACAGTGTGCAGCACAAAAGTCAGAGCTATCCTGTCCTAACATAGTCAACTGGAAAACAATGAAACGCAACGTAACTCAACCCAACGTACGCGAAATCTACTTCTGCCCCAACCCCCTCCCGCACGGTCACGTAGAATATAGTAGACCACAGTAGATCGCATAAATCCACCGAACAGTAGTGTAAACTGCGAAAAACAAAGCTATCCTAGCAGAAACTGACGTAACATAACATAACGAAACGTAATATAACGATACCTAACATGCCGAGACCTCTATTGCTGTTCTCCGCAGAGTGAAGCATAGCATATTAGAGCAATGTAGAGCGCAAAAATCCACCGAATAACTTTGTGTAGCACGAAAGTCAAAAATGCCTAAACCAAACAACGCCTAACGTAACCATGACAAACGTAGCATAACTCAGCCAAACGTACAGTGAACACCATTGCTCTCCACCCCAAAGTCAAGCAGAGAATATTAGAGCACAGTAGAGCGCAGAAGGCCAACGAGAATCAGTGCATAGCGCGAAAGCCACAGGTATCCTGACCGATCCCAGCGCAGCCTGACCTGTCCAAACG
>NW_016908187.1:3343-51817 GCF_001483705.2 Eufriesea mexicana | reverse complement strand
ACGTTCGGTTATGTCACGTTTGGTCAGTGTAGGAGAGGGTAGCAATGACTTTTGCGCCATATACTGCTCTTAGGCGGGCTTCTGCGCCATACTGTGCTCTAATATGTTTTGTTTGGCTGTGGGGTGGCCAGCAATATCGTCCTCGGCACGTTAGTTTGAGTTATGCTTCGTTAGGTTAGGTTATGTTTTTTCGGGTTAGTTAAGGCAGCTTTGACACTCTTGGCATAGACTGTTACACGGGGATTTCTGCGCTCTGGTGTGCTCTACTATACTCTGTTCGACTATGTGGAGGACGGAAATTGTGGTCACATCACGTTTTGTTGAGTTTCGTTACGTTTGGATAGGTTACGCTTGCTTGGGTTAGGTCCGGATAGCTTTGACTTCCTAGGAATCGACTGCTGTTAGCTGGATTTCTGCGCTCTACTGTTCTCTGCTGTGCTCTGCTCGACTCTGCTGTGGCCAGCAAAAGTGGTCGTGACACTATTGGTTGGGTTAAGTTACGTTTGATTAGGCCAGGTTGGATTAGGTTTTGGTTATGATAGCTTTGACTTTTGTGCTGTACACTGATACTCATTGGATTTTTTCCCCCTACTGTGCTCTAGTATGTGCTGGTTGAAACTGGAGAGGTCAGAACTGGTGGTCTCATCTCGTTTAGTTTCGTTAGTCCTCGATTGGCTTGGTCAGGTTGAGCCATGTATTGTTTGGATATATTTGACTTTTGTGCTCTGCGCTGCTATCTTGTGGCTATCTGCGCTCTACTCTGCTACAGTATACTCCGCATGGCTCTGCGGATTCCAGCAATAATGGTCCTGGCACGTTAGGTTCAGTTAGGGTACGGGCGACATTAGTCCGCTTGTATAGGTTAGGATAGAATAGGTTTGACTATTGTGTTATACACCGCTGCTCGGTGGATTTCTGCTCTTTACGTTGCTCTACCTTACTCTGCTGCACCTTGTGGACGGCATCAATGGTGGCCATGGCACGAAAGTTTTGGTCAACCTACGTTCGTTCGGGATAGGTTCGGTTTGGTTAGGGGAGGATAGCTTTTACTTATGACCCTCTCACTGCTATTCGGTGGATTCCTGCGCTCTACTGTGTACTTGTATGCTCTGCTCGGCTCCAAGGTGGTCAGAAGTTTTGGCCTCGGCACGTTTGGTTAGGTTACGCTACGTTGGGATAGGATGGGATAGCTATGACTTTTGTGCTACACATTGCAATTCTATGGACTACTGTGCTCTACCGCTCTCTTTTATATTCTGCTTGTCTACGGGGAAGCCAGCAATAGTGGTCGCGGTAAGTTACGTTGAGTTAGATTACGTTTGGGTACGTTATGTTAAGATGGGTTAGGACAGGATAGCTTTGACTTTTGTGCTCAACACAGATAGTCTATGGACATTTGTGCTGTACATTACTCCATCATATTCCGCGTGTATCTGTTTACGCCGGCAGCAGTGGTCGCGGCGCGGTAGGTTGTTTTACGTTTCGTTCGGGTAGGTTCGGCTTTGTTAGGTTTGGTCGGATTATCTCTTACTTTTGCGCTACACACCGCACTTCGGTGGATTTCTACGCTCTACGTTGCTGTACCATACTCTGCTCGGCACTGGGTGTCCAGTAATAGTAGCCAGTAATAGTAATAGTAACAGTGGAGCGCAGGAATCCACCAAATAGCAGCGAAAAGCACAAGTGTCAAAGTCACACCAACACTACCAGACCGAACCTGACGAAACCATACGTAGAGTAAATAAGCCTAACGTGTATAGACCACTATTACTGGAATTCCCGGAGGCAAGCAGAATATGCTAAAGCGCAGTAGAGGGCAGAGAGCTGCCGAATAGCACCGTATAGCACAAAAGTCAAAGCCACCGTAACCGAACATAATCCAACCTTGCCTAACCAAACGTAACCTAACTAAACGTATCGTGTTGCGACACATGTTGATGGTCACCTCAGAGTCGTGCAGAGCATAGTAGGGAAGTGTAGAGCGCAGAAATCCTCCGAATAACAGTGTAAGGCACAAAAGTCAAATTTATCCTCCCCTACACTGCCCTAACCTAACCTGAACGAAGGCAACCTATATCGAACTTTCGTGCCACGACCACTGTTGCTGGCCTCCCCAGAGTCGATCGGAGTATAGTAGAGCAATGAAGAACGCAGAAGTACACCGAATAGCAGTGTATAGCGCAAATGTCAAAGCTGTCATATCCTAACATAGCCTAAATTAGCCTAACTCAACCGACCGTAATCTATCCGATCCTAACGTGCCGCAACCGGTATTGTTGGCCTCCACACTGTCAAGCAGGGCGAATTTGAGAAGTATGGACTGCAGATATCCGTGGAATCGCAATGTACAGTAGAAAAGACGAAGCTGTCCGACCTACCCTATGCTAACATAATATCGCCAAACGTATCCTAACTCAATCTAATGTGCCGAGACCACAATTACTGGCTGCCCCAGAGACGAGCAGTACATACGAGAGCACAGTAGATCGCAGAAGTCGACCGCATGCCGGTGTACAGGACAGAATTCAAAGGTCCGCTAACATAACGCAAAGAAGCTTAGCATAACCAATCGTAACGTGACACAACCTGAAGCGCCGCTGCCACAGCTTCTGGCCTCTCAAGATCAAAGCAGAGCTTATTAGATCAAAGTGGAGCGCAGAAATCCACCGAATGGCAGTGTATAGCACAAAAGTCAAAGCTGGCCTAGCATAACCTACAAAGCATAGCATTGCAAAACGTAACCTAACGTCCATACCCGCCCTACACCACTATTGCTTATCTCCTAGAGCCGAGCAGAATATACTAGAGAACAGTAGATCACAGAAGTCCTCGGCGTTGCTGTGTAAAGCATAAAGGTAGAGATAACCTAACATAACCTGACCTAAGCTATCCCTCCCAATCGGAGTCAAACTCGGCAAAAGATGCCGAGACAACTATTGCTGCTTTTCCGAGAACCAAGCTGAGAATATATGATCACAGCGGAGCTCAGAATTTCACCGAACAGCAGTGTATAGCACAAAAGTTATAGCTATCCTAGCCCAACCTGGACATACATAACGTAACCGAACGAATCATAACGCGACCTAACGCGCCCCGATCGCTATTGCTGACTTCCACATGTACGGCCAGAAAAAAGGAGCGCAGACATCCGACGCGTTGCAGTGTAGAGCAGAAAGTGAAAGATATTCTAACCTAACCTGACGTAACCGAACCTAGCCAAACGAAGCGTAACACAAGCTAACGTGCAGCAAATACTGCTGTTGGGGTCCCCATAGACAAGTAGAATATTATAGAGGAGAAGGGAGCCTAGAAGCCCATAGAAAATCAATTTTGAGCACAAAAGTGGAAGCTATATTAGCCTAACCCCGAGATAGCTAACACAGCTAAACGTAATGAGGCTCCACCTAACGTGCCGCGACCAGTATTCATGGCCTCCACAGAGACAAGCAGAGCATAATCAAGTAGAGTAGAACGCAGAAATCCATAGAATCGAAGTGTATAGCAAAAACATCGAAGCTATCCAAGCCTATCCAAGGCAAACGTAGCATAACCAAACGTATCGTACTTCAACCTAATGTGCCGAGACAACTATTACTGGCTTCCCCAGAGCCAATCAGAATATACCAGAGAACAATGCATCGCAGCAATGCGCCGCATTGCGGTGTAAACTACAGAGGTCAAAGATATACAATCATAACCTGACCTAAGCTGACCTAAGCTGACCTAACCTGACCTACCCAAACGTTGCCTAACTTAACATAACGTGCCAAGGCCACCATAGCTGTCTTTCCCAGAGCGGAGCTGATATCACATCACAGTGGATCGCAGAAATACACCGAATAACGGTGTATAGCACAAGAGACCAAGCTGTCCTCTTCAATCCTAACCATCCGTAATTAAGGCAAACGTAACCTAACATAAACGGAGATGCGATGGCTGCTGCCGTCCTTCCCAGGGTGGAGCATATTATAGGAGAGCGCAGATATCCGCCGAAAGCAGTGTTTTCCACGATAGTCAAGGCTATACAGAGCTAACCCTAGGAAACATTACCTAACCGTGCGTTGACTTACCCAACCCAACGCGCCGAGACCACAATTGCTGGAAACCCCAGAGCCAAGCAGGGCATATTAGAGCACAGAAGAGCGCAGAGATCCACCGCATAGCGGTGTACAGCGCAAAAGTCAAAGGTAGACTAACCTGACCTGACCTGACCTAACTTAACCAAACGTAGCATAACTCAACATAATGTGCCTATACCACTATTGCTGTCTTTCGCAGAGCCAAGCTGAACATGTTAGAGCACAGTTAACCGCAGAAAACCGCCGCATTGCTGCGTAAAGCGCAAAGGTCGAAGATACCCTAACCTAGCGTGACTGGGCCTAGCATAACCAGTCGCAACGCAACCAAACGTAACATAACTCAACCTACCGCGCAGCGGCCACTACTTCTAGCCTCCAGTGTGCCATACGGAACACACCGGAGCACAGAAGGGCGCAGAAGTCTAACGAATAGCAGTGTATACCACGAAAGTCGACGCTATGCAAACATAACCCAAAATAACATAACCTGACCAAACGTAGCCTAACTAAACCTTACGTTGCCGATACCACAATTGCTGATATCCGCTGAGCCAACCAGAGTATGCCAGAGCAAGGAAGAGCGCAGAAATGCGCCGCAATGTTGTGTAATGCACAAAAATCAATGCATCCTCCCCTGACTTAACCTATCTTAACATACCCAAGCGTATCAAACTCAACCAAACGTGCAGCGTCAACGATAAGAGCTGTCCTTGCCAAGAAAGTCAAAGCTACCCAAACCTAACCAAATCAAACGTAACCTAATCCTGCCTAACTTGTCGAGACCGCTATTTCTGGCCCACCCCCCAAAGCCAAGCAGGTCATCTTACATCACGGTAGAGCGCAGAGATCCAACGAGCTGCAGTGTATAGCAGAAAAGTCTGATCCATCCTGTCCAAACCTAACCAACCGTAACAGAACCAAGAGTAACATGACTCAACGTAACGTGCCGAGACCACGATTCCTGACCAACGTAGAACCACTCAGAATATATAAGAAAACAGTACAACGTAGGAATCGGAAGCATTAGAGTGAATAGCACAACGGTAAAAAATTCCCTGTCCAAACCTGCCATAACCTATCCTAACCAAACGTAACAAAACTCAACCTATCTTGACGAGACCGCTACTCCTGGCGAACCAAGAGACAAGCGGAACATGATAGAGCACAGTAGAGCACAGAATTCCATAGAATATCTATGTTTAGCACAAAAGTCAAAGGTACCCTGGCCTAACCAGTCCAAACCTAACCAATCCGAACGTAGCCAAACTCAAAGTAACGCGCCGATATCACTATTGCTGTCCCTCCCAGAGCCGAGCTGAACATACTAGAGCACAGTAGGGTGCAGGAATCCGCCCAATAGCAGTGTACAGCGAAAAAGGTCATAGATAGCCCGTCCTAACCTAGTCAGTCGTGACACAGCCGATCGTAACCTAACTGAACCTATCGTGCAGCGACCACTATTGCTGGCCGCCCAGAGTCGAGCAGAGTGTATTGGAGCACAGAAGAGCGCTGAAATCCACCGAATAACAGTCTATGGCAAGAAAGTCAAAGCTATCCTGTCCTAACCAAAACTAATCGTAACACACACAAACGTAACATAACTCAACCTAACGGGCAGAGACCACTATTGCTGCCGTCCCCAGAGCTAAGCAGAATATACTAGGGCAGAGTACGGCGCATTATCACACCGAATACAAGTGTATACAACGAAAGTCAAAGCTATCCATGCCTCACCCAAGCCAACATGGCCTAACCAAGCGTTGCCTATCACAACCTAACTTGCAGAGACCACAATTGCTCTACACCCTACAGCCAAGCAGAGCATATTAGAGCACAGCAGGGCGCATAAGTGCACCTAGTAGCAGTGTACAGCACAGAGGTCGAAGCCATCCTAACCAAACCTGACCAAATCAACCCAGCGAAGCGTAACCTAACCAAACCTATCGCGTCACGACCGCCATTGCTGTCCCCCCGGAGTCGAGTATAGTCTTGTAGTGTAGCGTATAGCACAGAAATCATCCGGATGAAAGCGTATAGCACAAAAGTCAATGTTATCCAGTCCCAACTTACCAAACGTAACATAAACAAATGCAACCTGACACAACCTAACTCGCCTTGACCAACGTTGCTGGCATCCCCATCGCCAAGAAGGGCATATTAGAGGAGATTAGAGCGCAGAGGTCCATAGAATGGCAATGTATAGCAATAACAGTTTACAGCACAAATGTCAAATTCACCCTAGCCTAACCATCCAAACATAACGCAACTAAACGTAACATAACTCAACCTATTGTGCCTAAGCCACTATTACTGAGTGCGCAGCAAAAAGGTCGAAGCTATCCTTTCTTTCGCGTGGAGGAAATTTTCCAAAAATAACCAGCCACCTGGGTGAGCGGGAGGGTTACGTGTGTCCCTTAACCACTAAAACCACCACGTTGGCCAGACCTTCACATTTAGGTGCTCCCTGGATTTCGCGGCTTCGCAACCGCCAAGACGCCCCGGCGACGCAACCGCAGTTCCCTCCCAGCGCGACGGGATGTCTCTCACGATGCATCCGTGTGCATGCACGTGAGACGGGTCGTTTACAGGCGCACACACCACGCATATCAGAGCACGGCATCACACGCACACCATGCGGACGCCTTGCGACCGCAGCGCGGTGCCGGGCGCCCGGACCACATTCTTTCGAGCAAATGGACCCCACCCGTCTGCCCGTGGTCACCCTCACCGTGGTTACAGCGGTAGAGAGAGACGGTCCCCCGTGCGTAGGTGCAGCGTCGCACGGGAGGGCGGAGGGCCAACGCGTTAATCCATCCGGGTGTGCGCACAAAGCCAAGAGGCGCCGCGCTCGCAGCCTCAGCCGCCCTATGCGCGAGGAGCACGCACAACGGTCGTGGAAAACCTCCACGCCCTCCTAACCCTAAAATAGCCGCATCGCAGGTAGAGGCGACCGCACGCTGTGCACCTACGCCCTCCGCCATTTGCGCCACGGCGACGGAGAGAGAAAGGTCCTGACCAACCACGGGACAAAGAACCCGGCGTGCGCTAGCCCACGTCGGACGTTCCTCCAGCGTGTGCTGCGCCGTGTACCACCGCCCTTCCCCGCAGTGGTGACAACGCGTCTCGCGTACCCGTCCGATGCGGTACAGGCACTACCCGAAGCACGGGTGCCCAGGTAGCACACGCGTCAGACGGAAAGTTTGCCGGCAGCCGCTGCGCGCCCATGCCGCCGGCCCTGGGAGCACAACACCGATCATCCGGTGCCGGCGGCTGCTCTGCTTCCGCAGCCGAGCTAGCCAGGCGGTCATCACAGACCGTCGGACACCTCGCCTCAGAGATGCGGCACCTTCTTCAGTATCACCCTCGCTGCACCAGTGGAGGGAACCGTAGATACGGACCTCCTCAGCCGCTGGCAATTCGCACGGCGGAACACCCACCAGGACCATCGCAGCTTCGTGGGAAATTGTGCGGTAGCCGCGCACGACCATGTTCGCCATCCTGCGAGCGACTGGCCGGAGAATCGCCCGACAGCGCGGACCAGCGACCGGGAAGTTCGCCCAGTTCGGAGCCCCGTAAGCGGCCACCGAGCCAATAACTCCCGTGTAGAGGCGGCGCATCGTCCCGTACGGCCAATCCAGCTTGGGTAGTAGGCGACGCAACGCCCCGCAATCAATTGCAGGCATGGCTCCAGCGCAAGAAATGCTCGCCGGTCCTCCAGTGGCCATCCAGGAAGAGACTGAGGTATTCCTTCCCGCCCCGAACCTCGACCACGACGCTCACCACGAGCATTTGTGACTGGGGCTGCTTCCCCGGGACAGATGGCAAAACCACATTGTCTCGGTCCACTCCGGCGAGATGCTCAGGCCTATCCGCCGGATGCTATTCGGGACGAGGGCTACGCCGCTTACCGTGCGCAGCGTGGCCTCCTCCCAGCTCGACCCGGCAGCCATCGCGATCGTGTCTTCCGCGTAACGCGCCATGTTCAGGCCGCGTCGGAGTGGATTGCGCAAGAAGGCGTCACATGACAGCTCCCGGAGGATCGGCCCGAGTACCGATCCCTGTGGATCACCGCAAATAGTTGCCTGCGCGACGGTCGCGTACCGTCCGGGATACTCAATCGAGCATACCGGGAAACAGCCGCCGATCACCGCCATCATGTGTTGGGATTCCCTGTGGTACAACTGAGCATACCGGATGGCGTGCTGTAGGCTTTGGCAATATCAACGCCGACCGCCAGCACGACACCGCCCGGTCAACGGCAGCCTCCGGCAGGATACCAAAGCACTTAATCGCATCCATCTTCGACCGACCTATCCGGAATCCTAACTTGCTGACGATGAGATCGGGTCGCGCGCCCGCTAAATGCCCTCGGAGACGGGCAGCTGGAACACGCTCGAAGGACTCGTCCGCCCCATCGAGCGGGCATATCGGCAGGTATGCCTTCGGAGGGTCCGGCGGTTTCCTCGGTTTGGGTATCAGCACGACTCTCGCTATCTTCCAATATACCGGGTAGCAACCGGTCCTGAGGCAGCTGTCGAATAGCCACCGCACCCGGTCGCCACACGTCTCCGGAGCCAGTGCAAAGGCTCGGCCTGGGATGCCGCCCGGTCCGGGCGCGGTGCTCCTCGCCCCCACCCTAACGACCGCACGTCCCAACCACTCGCCTGAGACCCCCAACTCGTCGGACCATCGGACTAGTTCCGATCACACTCCAACGGGATGCACGCCCTCCTACGCCACCACCGGGAAAAGGGTGTCGATTCCCCGCCGCAGGAGCTCGGGGTCCGTACGCCTGGTCACGGGGGGCGTCCATGTCCTTAACTTCCTCGTTACCAATTTATAGGTGCGTCCCCGCGGATCGCTTTCGAGCACCGCGAGGAGCTCGTCCCATTGCCGAGATTTGGCTCTCCGAATCTCACCGCGGAGATCGCCCAACGCGGACCGGTACTCGCGATAGTGGCCCGCGACACCCTCGGCGGAAAGAGCCCGTAGTCGACTACGCGTCCGGGTGCACTGGCGCCGGGCGGGCACGCAGAGCTCTCGGAGTTGCGCGATTCCGGCCGATCACTAGTACACTGCAAGCCTTGAAGGTGGCTCTCTCACCCGCGGCATGGCGACGTCGCACGCGCGCGTCATCGCCCCCCTTAGACGCTCCGCTCCTAACCCCGCGTCGTCGTTTTCGCGCCCGACGGCCCCATCCGCCCAGTCGACGATCTGGACGGCCGCGGCGAAGAGGTCGCTGTCGAGGCGCCCGAGCGCCCATCGCGACGCTGTGGCGTGCTTCAAGCTGGGTGGTCCTAGACCGGTGCGAGGAGTGACGGCAAGCATCATGGCGATGTGTAGACGGTCGCTAAGCGTTCCACCTCCACTGCCTCCCTCCGGCCGGTGACCCGCCGCACAGCTGCCGGCGATGCGAACGGCAAGTCCACGATGGACGTGCCGAACCACCGGACGCACGTGCTTACTGAACCCCGGTTGAGCAACCGGAGATCCAATCCCGTGGCCCAATCTTGCAGTGCCTCGCCCCGAGCTTCTGTTCGCGGGGAACCCCACGCCACGGAGTGGGCGTTGAAGTCCCCAAGGTCCAGCACCGGACGAGCCGTGTGTCTACGAAGGAAAGTTCCGAGCTCGTCCAGGTACCTCACGCACGACGAGAGGCCACGGTTGGCGGAGACGTAGCACCCCACCACGACTACGTCGTTCCAAGGTACCTCCCCGAAACCCTCTCCGCTGTGAAGCAGTGTTGGTGCGGGTGTCCGCAGCATTCTTCTGGCGATGATCGCCACGGAGCCGTCCCGATCCCCAAACCACCCGTCTTGATCGATGATATAAGTCAAAGATATCCTAACCTAACCTGGCCTAACCAAACCTAACCTATCGTTGCATAACCCAATGCAGCGCGCCAATACCACGATTTATGGGCCTACCAGTGACAAGCTGAGCATACTGGAGCACAGTAGTGTGCAGAAATATGCCGAAAAGTGGTTTACCGCGCAAGAGTCCTAGCTAGAACCTCCAAACCGAACCATTCGTGACGGAATCAAACGTAACATAACTCGACACAACTTGCAGCAACCACAATTGCTGGCCTCCCCAGAGTCGAATAGAGTATACTCGAGAACAGTAGAGCGTAGGAATCGACCAAATGACATTCTATGCCAAGAAAGTCCTAACTACCCAAACCTAAACCGAAGAGACATAACCTAACCAAACGTAGCCTAACTACCTAACGTACCGAGACAACTATTGCTGGCTTCCCCAGAGCAAGGCAGGACGTGCTAGAGAACAGTGGAGCGCTGAAATCCATCGAATAGCCGTGTGCAGCAGAAATGTTAAAGCCATCCTAACAAAACATACCCTAATCCAACCTAGCTGAGTTTAACCTGACTCAACCTAACGTGCCGCGACCACTATTGTAGACCTACAAAGAGTCAAGCGGAACGCATTACTGGAAAGAGAACGCGGATACCCATTTAATGGCTGTGTATATCCGAAAAGTCAAAGCCACCCAAGCCTAACCCAAACCAACAGGACATAGCCAAACATAGCCTGATTCAATCTATCGTGCCGACACCGCCGTTGCTGCCATGCCCAGAGCCAAGCAGTACATACTAGAGCACAGTAGTATGCAGAAATTCACCTGGTAGCAGTGCAGAGCACAAAAGTTAATGCTATCCTGACCAAACTTTCCCTAAGCCGACCTCACCGAACAAAACATGCCGTAACGTAACGTGCCGACACCACTATTGCTGCCCTCCCCAGAGCCAAGCAGGACATGCTAGAGCACAGTAGTGCGCAGAAATTCACCGGGTAGCAGTGCAGAGCGCAAAAGTTGATGCTTTCCAGACCAAACTTTGCCTAAGCCGACCTCACCGAACAAAACATGCCGTAACGTAACGTGCCGAGACCACTATTGCTGGCCTCCCCAGAGCCAAGCTGCAGGCATTAAAGCACTGTAGGGAGCAGAAATGCACCCAATAGCGGGATACAGCACTAAAGATAATGTTATCCTCTCCTAACATAAACAATCGTAGTATAACCAAACGTAACATCTCTCAACCAAACGTGCCGCGAACACTGTTGCTGTCATCGCCTGAGCCAACCAGAACACGCTGTTGGGGAGTAGGACGCAGAAATCCATAAGCTCGCAGTGTACATCGGAAAAGTCAGAGTTACCCAAACCTAACCCAATCCAACAGACCACAACCACACATAGCCTGACTCAGCCTAACGTGACGAGACAGCTACTGTTACCCTCCCCAGAGCCAAGCAGGACATACTGGAGCACAGTAGAGGCCAGAAATCCACCGAGTAGCAGTATACAGCAAAAAAGATAAAGCTATCCTGACCAAACTTATCCTGAACAATCCTAACAGAACGTCACCTGAAAAATCGTAAAGTGCCGAGACCACTATTGCTGGCATTGCCAGATCCAAGCTGATAATATTACACCCCTGTAGGGCGCGGGATTCCACCTAATAGCGGACTATAGCACTGAAGTCCTAGCTATCCTCTCCTAACCTAATGTATCGTAACATAGCAAAACGTAACCTAGCGTACACATACGTGCGCGACCACATTTACTGGCCTCCCCAGAGATAAGCAGGAAATAGTAGGGAGCAGTAGAGCGCAGTAATCCACCGAATAGCAGCGTGCAGCACAAAAACTGAAGCAATCCTGTCCAAACATTGCCTAACCCAACATAACCGAACTTAACCTGACTCAACATAACGTGACGAAATCACTATTTCTGCGCTTCACAGAGACAAGCTGGTCATACCACAGCGGAGTAGAACCTGGAAATCCACCGAATAGCAGTGTATAACACAAAAGTCGAAGAGATCCTAACCAATCTTGACACAAACTGACCTAACCGAACGTAACGTAACACCTCCTGACGCACCGCTGCCACAATTTCTGGATATCCCAGAGCTAAGCAGGGAACATTAGATAACAGTAAAGCGCAGAAATTCACCTAACAGCTGTGAACAGAGCAAAGGACATAGATATCCTGTCCGGACATATCTAAACGTAGCCCAACCAAATGCAGACTGACACAATCTTACCCGCCTAGGCCGCTGTCGCTGGATCTACACGGAGCAAAGCAGAACACGTTAGAGCAGAGTAGAGCGCAGAAATACAGCTGATAGCAGTGTACAGCACGAAAGTATAAGCTATCCCATCCTAACATAACCAATCGTAACATAGCCAACCGCAACATATCTCAGCCTAAAGAGCCGAGAGCACTGCTGACCTCGCCACAGTCAAGCAGAGCATATAAGAGCGCAGTATAGCGAAGATAGCGCCGGCCAAGCTGTGTGCAGCACAAAAGTCAAAGCTATCCTATCCATACCTGACCAGACGTAACGTATCCAAACGCAGCCAAACATAACCTAACGTGCCGAGACCAGTATTGCTGACCTCCTCAGAGCACAGAAGAGCGCAAAGGTCCACCGAATAGCGGTGTGTAGCATGCGAGTCAAAGCTATCCTATCCTAACGAGTCCAATCGTAACATTAACAAACCCGGCTATCGTGCCACGACCACTATTGCTGGCCTCTCCAGGGACGAGCAGAGTACCGTAAAGCACAGTAGAGCGTAGATGACCACCAAACAGAAGCGTATTGCACAAAAGTCAAAGACATTCTAACCTAACCAGACAGAACCTAACCTACCCAAACGTGGAATATCTAAACATAACCAGACGATACCTCTATCGCTGGCCTCCCCATAGCCAAGCAGAACAGATTAGAGCACCGTAATGCGCAGAAGTCCAGGGAACAGAGGTGTATAGCACAAAAGTCAAAGCTACACTAACCACACTTATCCCAACCTAGCCAAACCAAGCGTAACATAACTCAACCTTACGTGAAGAGACCACCATTGCTGGCCTCTCCAGTGCCCAGAAGAGCATAGCAGATCAACGTGGAGCGCAGAAATCCATAGAATAGTAGTGTGTAGCACAAAAGTCTAAGCTACATTATCCTAACTTTCCCAAACATAAAATAACCGAACGCTGCTTAACTCAAACCAACGCGCCGAGGCCACTATTGCATGCATCCCCAGAGCCAAGCAGAGTATACTAAAGCGCTGCAGATCGCAGGAATCCTCCGAATAGCGGTGTATTGCATAAGGGTCGGAGGTACCCTCCCCTAACCTTACCAAGCGTAGCATAGCAGAACGCTATCTATCATAACCTAACGTGCCGAGACTACTGTTCCTGGCGTCCCGAGAACGAAGCAAAACCTACCAGAGCACAGTGGAGCGCAGGAATCCGTCGAAAAACAGTCTATGCCAGGAAAGTCGAATCTATCCAAACCTAACCCAAGCTAACTTAACGCAGCCAAACGTGGTCTAACTAAAACTAACGGTCCGAGACCACTATAAGTGGGCTCCCCAGAGCCGAGCAGAGTATTGTAGCGTAACGTACTCTGTAGAAGCACAAGGAATAGCGGTGTATAGCACAAAAGTCAGAGCTATCATATCCTGACCTATCCAAACCCAGTTTAACCAAACGCAGACATACTTAACCTTATGTGCCGAGACCACTGTAGCTGGCATCCGAAAGCCACCAAATGGTAGTATGTAACACAAGAGTCAAAGATAACTTTACCTAGCCTGACCAAACCTAACCTAACCAAACGTAGTACAACCAAACCTAACGAGACGAGACCTCTATTGCTGGCCTTCCCAGAGCCAAGCAGATCATGTTAGAGCACAGTAAAGCGCTGAAATCCACCGAATGGCTGTGTCTAACGCAAATGTCAAAGTTATCCTATCCTAAACTATCCAAGATTAACCAATCCAAACGCAGCCTAACTCAACCTAACCTTCCGAGGTCACAAATAGAGAACTCCACAGCGCCAGGCAGAGAGTATTAGATTTCAGTAGATCGTAGAAATCCAACGAAAAGCAGTGTATGGAACATAGGTCAAAGCCAACCTAACCAAACATAGCAAAACCGTAACTTACCAAACGTAACGTAACTCAACCATACGTGCCACAGCCACCATTTCTGGCCTCCCCAGAGACAAGCGGATGCCAGTAGAGCAACGCAGAGCGCAAATATCGGCCGAGTAGCATTTTATAGCGCAGAAGCCTAATCAAACGTAACATAAACGAACGTAACATAACTCAACCTAACATGCCCACACCAATATTGCTGACCTCGGCAGAGACAAGCAGGATATAGTACAGCACTGTAGAGCGCAGTAATGCGGCGCATTGAGTGTAAAGCAGAAAAGTAGAAGATATCCTGACATAACATGACCCAGCCTAACCTAACCAAACGTAATCAATTCCACCCTAACGTGCCTAGCCAAATATTGCTGGGACCCCCATCGTCAAGCAGGGCATATTAGGGGGAGTAGGGCGCCGAGGACCATAGAATGGACGTGTATAGCACGAAAGTCATAGATATACTAACCTATCCCCGGCAAATGTAACCTAATCCAGCCTAAAGCCCCGCCGCCACTGTTTCCGGAATTCGCAGAGCAAAGCAGGGAATAGTAGATAACGGTGGAGCACAGGAATCCACCGAAAAGCAGTGTACGGCACTTAAGTCATATTTACCTTATCCTAGCATAGCCAAACACAATACAACCAAACGTAACCAAACGGAAACTATCGTGCCTAGGCGACTATTACTGACCTCCACATAGCAAAGCAGAATATACTACAGCACAGGAGATCGCAGAAATCCACCGCACTCTAGTGTAAAGCACGAAAGTCAGACATATTCTAACCTAACCGGCACAAACTTACCGGACACAACATAACCGGACTCAACCTAACCAAGCCGAGCGAAGCACATATCAGCCTAACGTGCAGAGACCACAACTGAAGGCATCCACAGCGCAAAGTGGAGCGCATTAGTGCACAGTAAAGCGAAGAAACCCACCGAATAGAAGTGTATAACACAGAAGTCAAAGCTATCCTATCCTAACATAACCAAGCGTAGCCTAACCAAATGCAGCCTAACGCCACCTTAAGTGTCCAGACAACGCTTACTGCCCCCCCCCCTCCCAAGCGCCAAGCAGAGCATATTAGAGCAGAGTAGAGCGCAGAAGTACACCGAATAGCAGTGTATAGCACAAAAGTCAGAGCTACTCTGTCCAAACCTGACCAAACGTAACACAAGCAGAGTAACGTAGCAGAACCTTACGTGCCACGACCGCTATTGCTTGCCTCACGAGAGCTAAGCAGAGTATAGGAGAGCATTTTATAGCTCTGAAAACATCCGAACAGCTGTTTATAGCACACAAGTCAAAGCTAAGCTAACGAGGCCTAACCAAACCTAACCGAACCAAACGTGACGTAGCTCAAATTAATCTATCGAGAGCACTATGCCTGGCGTCCACAGAGACAAGCAGAGTGCGATAGCGCACAGAAGAGCGCAGAATTCTATGGAATAGCAGTGTGTAGCTCAAAAGACGTATCTATCCTAACCTTGAGCATCGTTACCTAACATAACCAAACGTAATATAACTTTACCTAACGTGACGCGACCACTATTCCTGACCGAACGAATGTCGAGCAGAGTATAAAAAGGGTATGTAGAGCGCAGAAATCTACTGAACTGCAGTGTACAGCACAAAACCGAAAGCTACCCTATCCTGACCTTTCAAAGCTTAACACAACCAACCGTAACTTAACTGTACCTAACGTGTCGAGACCTATATTGCTGCCCTCCTCAGAGCCAAGCAGAACATATTAGGGGAGAGTGGAGCACAAAAATCCCAAGAATTGCAGTGTATAGCAGAAAAGTCAAAGCTACCATGACCAAACTTAGCCTAATCAACCCTTACCGAACGTAACATAGCTCAAAATAACGAGCCGAGATCACTATCTCTGGGCTTCCCGCTGTCAACCTGATCACACTAGGGAATCGTAGAGCGCTAAAATCCGCCGTATAGCTGTGTTTAGCACAAAAGTCAAAGCTATCACCTCCTAACATTGCTGATCGTAGCTGAATCAAACGTGACATAACAGCCGATCGTGCCTCGACCGAAATTGCTGGCCTCCTGAATGTCGAGTAGGGTATACTAGAGCAGCGATGAGCGCATGAATCCACCGCATATCAGTGTATAGCACAAAATTCATGGCTATCCTATCCTAACCTAACCAAACGTAACATAACTCAAACTAACGTACCTACGCCACTGTTACTGGCCACTCCAGAGACCTGGAGAATAAGCTAGAGCACAGTAGGGCGCAGAAATCCGAGGCATTGTAGTGAAAAGCACGAAAGTCAAGTCTATTCCAAACTAACCTGACCTAATCTGACCTAACCAGACGTGACATTACGCAAAACTAACGTGCCTAGACTTCTGTTGCTGGCCTCCGCATCGCCAAGCAGGACATATTAGAGGAAAGTAGCGCGTAGAAGTCCAAAGACTGGCAGTGTATAGCACAAATGTCGAAGAAAACCTAACATAGTCTGCCATACGCCAACCTAACCAAACGTATCCTAACTCAACATATCGTGTCGAGACAACCAATGCTGCCATCCCCAGAGCAAAGCAGAGAACATTAGTGCAGTGTAGGGTGCAGAAATCCACATAGTAGCAGCGAATATCATTAAAGTCGAAGCCATCCTAACCAAACGTTGCATACCTCAACCTAACGTGACGCGACCACAATTCCTGTCGCCAGCAGGCACAAGCAGAGTGTGGTACAGTACAGTAGAGCGCAGAAATCCACCGAGCTAGAACGTAAACCGCAAAGGTCAAAACTATCCTCTCCTAACCCATCCAATCGACAAATACACAAACGTAGCCTAACTCAACCTAAAGTGCGACGGCCACTATTGTTGGAATCCCGAGTGTCGAGCAGAGCATAGTAAGGCCATGTAGAGCGCAGGAATCCACCGAATTGCATTGTATAGCATAAAAATCAAAGCTATGCCGTCCAACCCTAACCAAACCTATCGCAACCAAAAGTCATCTAACAAAACGTAATGTGCCGCGTTCACTGCTGCTGGCATCCCTGGCAACGCAGAGCATATTAGGGGAGTGTAGGGTGCAGAAATCCATGGAATCGCAGGGTATAGCGGAAAAATCATAGCTATCTAAACCTTACACATGCTAACGTAAACTAACCAAACGTAACCTAACTCAACCAAACATGCCGCGGCAACTATTTCTGGCTTCCACATAGCCAAGCAGTACATACTAGAGCAGAGAAGGGCGCAGAAATCCATAGAATCGCACTGTGCATCAGAAAAGTCAAAGATATCCAAGCGGAACACAAACAAACATAACCAACCCTAAGGTAACCAAACACAGAGAAACGTGCGGCAGCCACTATTTTCAGCCTCCCCAGCGTCTAGCAGATCAGATTAGAGCGGTGTGTTGGGCAGGAACCCACCGAATAGCTGCGTATAGCACAAAGGTCATTGATAACCAAACATAACAAGGCCGAACCTAACATTATCAAACGTAGAGTAACAAAACTTAACCTGCCGGGATCACTATTGCTGGTCTCCCCAGAGAGGAGCAGAATATATAGAGCACAGTAGAGCACAGGAGTCTATAGCGATATCAGTGTCGAGGACATATGTTGAAATTTTCCTAACCTAACCCAACCGAACCTAACCTACCGAAACGTAACCAATCCCAAGTAAACGGGCCTCGACCAGTATTGCTGGCCCCCGAAGAGCAAAGCAGAGCATAATAGAGTAGAGTAGAGCGCAGAAATCCACAGAATCGCAGTGTATAGCGGAAAAGTCGAAGCTATAAGTGCCAAACCAGAGCTGACATAACATAACCGAACGTATCCTATCACAACCTACCATGCCGCGACCAATATAGCTGTGTTCCCCAGAGCCAAGCAGAACTTACTACAGCGCACCTGAGGGTAGAAATCCTCCGAAAAGCAGCTTATACCGCGAAAGTCAAGTCTATCAAACCTGACCCAGAATAACGCAACGGAACGAAACGTAACCTAACTCAACCTGACTGGCCAACACCACTATTTCTGGACTCCCCAGAGTCGAGTGGAGTATAGTAGAGCAACGTAGAGCGTAGAAATCCGCAGAACAGCAGTGTATAGCTCTAAAGTCAAGGCCACCCTATCCTAGCATATCCAAACGTAGTATAGCGAAGCGAAACCTGACTTAACCTAACGTGCCGGGACCGCTATTGCTGGCCTCCACGGCACCAATCAGAGCATATTAGAGAGCAGTACAGCGCAGAGATCCCCCGAATAGAAGTGTACAGCACAAAAGTCAAAGCTACCCTAACCAAGCCTAACTAAACCTAACTCAGCCAAACATAGCATATCTCGAACTTACGTGCCACGACAACTACTGCTGCCCTCCCGAGAGTTGAGCAGGGTATACTAGAGCAATGTAGAGAGATGAAATCCACCGAGTTGTAGTGTATAGCACTAAAGTCAAAGCTATCCTGTCATAACCAAATCGAAAGTAACATAACCAAGCACAACCTAACTCAGGCTAACGTGCCGAGAGCAATACTGCTGGGATCCCCATAGCCAAGCAGAGTAAACTAGAGCAAAGCAGCTCGCAGGAATCCACCGAATAGGAGTGTATAGCACAATGGTCAAAGCCGTCCTAAACAAACTTAAACTAACCTAACCTGGCCAAGCGTAACATATCCCAACCAAACCTGCCACAACCGCTGTTGCTGGCCTCCACAGAGCCAAGCAGGGCATATTAGAGGAGACCAGAGCGCTGACGTCCACAGAATGTCATTGCATAAAACGAATGTAAAAGGTATCTCAACCGAGCCCAAACAAACCTAACCTAACCAAACGTAAAATACCTCATCCTAAGGCGCCGCGGCCACTGTTTTTGGAATTCCCAGAACGAAGCGGGGAAAACTACGACACAGTAGGGCGAAGAATTGCACCGAATAGCAGTGAACGGCACAAAAGTCAAAGCTACCGTGGCCTCACATAACCAAGCGCAACAAAACCATACGTAGCATGACCCAACCAAACGTGCCCAGAACACTCTTGAGGGCAACCACAAAGCAAGGCCGAATATATTAGAGCACAGTGGAGCGCAGAATTCCGCCGCACTGGAGTGTGAAGCACAAAGGTCGAAGATACCCTAACCTAACCGGGCATAACCTAACCTAAGCAAGAGTAGCCTAACCGAACCTATCGTGCCGCGACGAGTATCGTTGGCCACCCCAGAGCAATGCATGGCATATTAGAGCACAGCAGGGAGCAGGAATCCACGGAAGAACGGTGCATAGTACGAATGCCACTGTCATCCTAACCAAACATGACCGAACCTAACCCAATCATACGTAACCTAACAAAACCTGTAGTGCCGTTACGACCATTGCTGGCCTCCAGAGAGTCGAGCAGAATATTGTAGAGCAATGTAGAGCGCAGAAATGCACCGAGCAGCTGTTTGTAGCACAAACGTCAAAGCTACCTCCTTCTAACATAGCCAACCGTTATACAACAAAGCGTAACCTGACACAACCTAACGTGTCGCGAACATGGTTGCTGACACCCGCAGAGCCAGGCAGAATATACTAGGGCACAGTCGAGCGCAGTAATCCACCGCATTGCAGTGTGCGGCACAAAAGTCAAAGCAATCCAAACCTAACCCGAACTACCATAACCTAACCAAACGTAGCCTATCTCAAACTTACGTGCCGAGAACACAATTACTGGCATCCCCAGTGTCGAGCAGAGAGCAGTAGAGCAATGTAGAGTGTAGATATCCTCCGAATAGCGGTGTATATTACGAAAGTCAAAGGTATCCTATCCTAACCTAACCAATCGTAACATAAGCATACGTAACGGAACAGAGCCTCATGTGCCCGAAAGCCATTGCTGACCTCACGAGCGCTAAGCAGGTTATAGCAGAGCAATATAGGGCGCTGGTATCGTCCGAAGAGCAGCGTACTGCAGAAAAGTGCGTGATATCCTAACATAACCTGACCTAAGATGACCTAATCGAACGTTGCCAATCCCAAACTAACGTACCTAGCCCAAAATTGCTGGACTACCCATCGCCAAGCAGGGCATATTAGAGGTGAGTAGAACGAAGACGTCCATAGAATGGCAGTGTATACCGCGAACTTCAAACATATCCGTACCAAACCCAAATAAGCCTCTCCTAACCAAGTGTATCATAACTTCACCTAAAGCGCCGCGGCCACCACTTCAAGCATTCCGAGATCAACGCAGGGAGCATTGGATCGCAGTAGAGCGCAGAAATCTACCGAATAGCAGTGTATAGCAGAAAAGTTGAAGCCATCCAAACACTGACATGGCTACCATATACTAACAAAACGGATCCCATCCCAACCTAAAGCGCCGAGGCAACTATTGCCGGCATTCCCGTTTCCAAGCAGGGCATACCATTGGAGAATACAGCTCTGAGGCCCATAGGATGGTAATGCATGGAACGAAAGTAAAAGATACCCCAACCTAACCCAAACATATGTAACATAACAATACGTAACCTATCTGAACATAACGCGCCGCAGCCACCATTTCTGGAATTCCCAGAGCAAAGCAGGGAACATTAGATTACAGTAGGGCGCAGAACTTTACCGAATAGCCGTGTATTGCACAAAAGTCAAAGCTATCCTACACTAACCTAACAAAACGTCACATAACCAGACGCAACATGACTCAGACCAACGTGCAGAGACCAAGACTGCTGGCCTCCTCAGAGCCAAGCAGAATACACTGGAGTACAGTAGATCTCAGAAGTCCATAGGATATCCGTGTAGGGCACATATGTCAAAGCTATCCTGCCCAAACCCAACAAAATCTAACCCATCCAAACGTAACATACCCCAAGCTAACGCTCCTCGAAAAGTATTGCTGGCCTCCTCAGAGCCGGACAGATCATAATAGAGGAGAATAGGCCGCAGAAATCTATGGAATCGCAGTGTATAGAAGAAAGGTGGAAGCTATCCAAACCAAACAAAGGCTAACATAACACAACCACACGTATACTACCTAAACCTATCGCGCCAAGACCACTGTTACTGCCTGCCCATCTAACATAACACAACCACACGTATACTACCTAAACCTATCGCGCCAAGGCCACTGTTACTGCCTGCCCTGATCGTACTACAGCACAATAGAGCGACGAAATCTGCCGAACAGCAGCGTACACCGCGAAAGTCAAATCTATCCATCCCTAACACAGACGAACGTAACGCAACCAAATGTAACCTAACTCTACCTATCGGGATGAAACCAATAGTGCTGGCATCCACATAGTCAAGACGAATACACCAGAGACAGTAAAGTCCAGAAATTCAACGGATAGGAGTGTATACCACAAAAGTCAAAACTATCCAAGCCTAACACACTCAAACATAACGTAACCGAACGTAGCCTAACTGCAGCTAACGTGCCACCACCACCATTGCTGGACTCTCCAGAGACAAGCAGATGCTGGTACGTCAATGCATGTCGCGGATATGGACGGAATAGCAGTAAATAGCACAAAACTTAAAGCCATCCAAACCAAACTTTACCTTACCTAACACAATCAAGCGTGACCAATCACAACCAAACACGTAACCACCGCTATTGCTGGCCTGTACAGATTCAAGCAGACGCTAGTAGAGCAATGCAGCGCACAGGTATCGGCCGAGTGGGAGTGTAAAGCACAAAAGGCAAGGCCATCCTACCCAAACATATCCTAACCTAGCCAAGCTGACCGTAACCTAACAGAGCGTAGCGTGACGAGACCACACTTGCTGGTCTCCCCAGAGCCAAGAAGTGTATACCAGAGCTAAGTAGAGCGCGGAAATCCACCCAATACTATTGTATAGCACAGAAGACAAAGCAAACGTATCCTATTGTTACCTACCTATTGTTAACCTACGTGCCACTACCGCTACTGCTGGCCTCTCGAGAGCTAAGCAGAGTATAGCAGAGCAATGTAGAACGCTGAAATCATCCGAATGACAGTGTACAGCATAAAAGTCTAAGCTGTCTCTGCCAAACTTAACCAAACCTAGCCTACACAATCGAAACATAGTGCAACCTAACATGCCGAGACCAATACACCTGGCGTCCCCAGACACAGGCAGAGTGCGATAGCGCACGGTAGAGCCCTGTTGTTCATAGAATACCAGTGTGTAAGACAAAAGTCAAAGCTATCCCAATCTTACGCAACGTAACCTAACTAACCCAACGTATCCTAGCTCAATCTAATGTGCCCCCACCACTATGTCTGGACACCCGAAAGTCAAGCAGAGTATAGTAGGGCCATGTAGAGCGCAGGAATCCACCGAAAAGCAGTGCATAGCACAGAAGCTTAAGCCGCACTGTCCTACCCAAGCCGAGCGTAACATAACCAGAAGCAACATAACTCCTACTAGTTTGCCGAGACCTCTATTACTGACCACACGCGAGCCACGCAGAGCATACCAGAACACAGTAGAGCGCAGAAATCCACCGAATGCAGTGTACACCACGTAAGTCAGAGCTATACAAACCTAGACCTGACTAACATAGCCTAACGGAACGTAGCCTAACTCATACTAACGTGCCGAGACCTGTATTACACTCCTCCACACGGACGAGCAGAGTACAGTGGAGCAATATGGAGCGCAGAAATCCACTGGATACCAGTGTATAACACAAAAGTCAATGCACTTGTAACCAAACATATCCAAATGTAACATAATGAAACGTAACATTACTCAACCTATCGCGCCACGACCACGATTGCTGGCATCCCCAAAGTGGAGCTGGCGATAGTAGAGCATGGTAGAACTAAGGAATCCATCGAATAGCAGTGTGTAACACGAAAGTCAAAGCTATCTAGATATAACCCGAACGAACATAGCCCAACCCAACGTTGCGTAGCCCAAACCAGCGGGCCGAGACCACTATTCCTGGCCTCCCCACTGCCGAGAAGAGACTATTTGAGCACACTAGAGGGCAGAGATCCTCCGCATAGCAGCATACAGCACCAAAGTCAAAGCTATCCTATCCTAACCTAACCAAACTTAACATGATCAAACGCAGCATAATTCTACATAACGTGCCTAAACTACATTTGCGGGCGTCCTTAGAGCCAAGCAGAGCATATTAGAGCAATGTGGATCGCAGAAAGCAACCGAATTCCAGTGCATAACACAGAAGCAGAAGCTAATCTAACCAAACATGGCCTAACCTAACCTAGACGAACGTAACATATCATAATATAAAGTGCCGAGACCGCGATTGCTGGCCACCATAGAGCCAAGCAGAACATATTAGAGCGCTGTGGAGCGCAGAAATCCGCCGCAAAGCAGAGTACAGACAAAAATCAAATTTATCCCACCCCAACCTAGCCAAGCAGTAACCTACCAAACGTAACATATGTCAACCTAAGGTGCAGCGGCCACTATTCCTGGCGTCCCCGGAAACAGGCAGACTGTGGTAGCGCGCAATATGGAGCAGAAGTCCATAGAATTGGGGTGAGTAGTAGAATTGCGGTGAGTAACACAAGAGTCATAGCTATCGCAGACTAACCAAACGCAACCTAATCAACACAAACGTAACCCAGCAAAACATAACGTGCCGCGACCGATATGCCTGGCCTCCCTAGGGCGAAGCGGAACAAATTTCAGGAAAGTAGAGCGCAGAAATCAATAGAATCGCTATGCATAGCACAATTGTCGGAGCTACCCCATCCTAATGTCGCCAAACGTAACAAATCCGAACGTAGCTTGACTCAAACTTACGTGCCGATACCATTTTTGCCTGCCTCTACAGCGCCAAGCAGAATAAGCTAGACGACAGTGGAACGCATAAATCCACCGAACACTGGTCCACACCGCGTAAGCCAAGGCAATCCAAACAGAATCCAGACTAACATATCCTAACCAAACGTAGCCTAGCTGAACCTAAAATGCCGATTTCACTATTACTGGCCCCGCCATAGTCGAGCAGATTATAGTATAGCAATGTAAACCGCAGAAATCCACGGGTAAGCAGTGTATAGCACAAAAGTCGATGCTATCATATCCTAATCTATCCAAACGTAACATAACTGAACGTAGCCTAACACAGCCCTATGTGGCGGGACCACTATAACTGTCCGCCCAGAGCCGAGCACAGCATAGTAAAACAACGTAGAGCGCAGAAATCCACAGTATCCCAGTGTACAGCATATGGGTCAAAGGTGTCTTAACGTAACCCTGCGAAACGTAACATAACCAAACGTAACCGAACTCAACCTAACGTGCCTAGACCATATTGCTGGACTCCCCATTGCTAGGCAGAGCATATGAGAGGATACTAGAGCGCAGAAGTCCATGGAGTGGCAGTGTATAGCTGGAAAGTCAAAGATTTCCTAACCGAACCCAAAGAAACCTAACCTGACCAAACGAAACTTAACACAAACTAACGCGCCGCAGCCACAATTACTGGCCTCCCCAGAGTAAAGCAGAGAATATTACATCACAGTACAGTGCAGAAATCCAACGAACATCAGTGTATAGCACAGAAGTGGAAACCATCCTAACCAAACCTAACCTAACATAACCAAACACATCGTTCCGTAACTCAACCTATCGTGCCGCGAATAGTATTTCTGGCCTCCACAGAGCGAAGTAGAACATAATAGAGGATAGCAGACAGCAGGTATCCATGGAATAGCAGTGTAAAGTGGAAAAGTCTAAGCTACCTGGGCCTTACCAATGTCAACGTAACCAGAGCAAGCGTATCCTATCTCAACCTATCGTGCCGAGGCCACCATTACTGGTTTCCCCAGAGACATGCAGAGCACAATAGAGCAATGCAGTGCGTAGAAATCCACCTAATAGCAGTGTACACCACGACAGCCAAATCTATCGAAACCTACCCGAAATAACGTAACGTAACGAAACGTAACCTAATTAAACCTAACGGGCAGGGACCACTATTACTGGCATCCCATGAGTTGAGCAGTGTAGAGTAGAGCAACGTAGAGCCTGAAAGTCCACCGAATAGCAGCGTATAGCACAAAAGTCAAAGATATCCTATCACACGCTATCCAAACGTAGTACAACCGAACGCAACCCGACATAACCTAACGAGCCGAAACCACTATTGCTGGCCTCCCAATAGCAAAGCAGAATATACTAGTGCACGGTACAGTGCAGAAAGCCGCGAAAAATGAGTGTATAGCACAAAAGTCAAAGATATCCAAACCTAACCTGGCCTAACCTAACGTAACCAAACGTAGAATAACTAAACGTAACGAGAAGAGGCATCCACTGCTGGCCTCCCCAGGGCCAAGCAGAACGTATTAGTGCAGAGTAGAGTTCAGAAATCCATCGGAAGCATTATATAACACGAAGGTCAATGCCATCCTCACCAAACGTAACCTGACCTAAGCCAAACAAACGTAACCAAACCCTACCTATCGCGCCGCGACAGCTAATACTCGTCTCTACCGAGTAGAGCAGAGTAGAGTAGGGTAATGTAGAAGGCAGAAATCCACCGAGTAGCAGTGTATAGCGTGAAAGTCAATGTTTCCCTACCCTAGCCTAGCCAAGCTTAACACAACCAAACGAAAGATAACACAACCTAACGTGCCGCGTCTACTATTGCTGGCAACCCCTGAGGCATGCAGAACATAATAGAGGAGAGCATGGCGCAGAAATCAATATTATCTCAGTGTACAACCGGAAAGTCAGAGATATCCGGACCTAACACAAACCAACGTAACCAAACCCAACGTAGACATACTCACCGTAACGTGCCACGAGCACTATAACTGGCATCCCGTTCGTCGAGCAGAGTATAGTAGGGCAGTGCAGAGCGCAGTAATCCACCGAATAGCAGTGTACTGCACAAAAGTCAAAGCTATCCTACCCCAACCTAACAAAACGTAGCGTAACCAAACGTAACATAACACATTCTAACGTGCGGAGAGCACTACTGCTGGCCTCCTGAGAGTCGGGCAGAGTATAGCGGAGCAATCTGTAGCGCAGGAATCCACCGAAGAGCAGTGTGTAACACAAAAGCCTAATCCAACCTATCCTGACAAAGCAAAACGTAACATAACCTACCGCAGCCTAACAGAATCTAACGTGCCGATAGCAACACTGCTGACCTCCACATAGCCAATCATAATATACTAGTGCACAATAGAGCGCATAACTCCACCGAATAGCAGTGTATAGCACAAACGTCAAAGCCACCCTACGCAAACGTGACCTACCCTAACCAAACCAAACGTAACATAACACAGCCAAGCGTGTCACGACCTCTATTGCTGGTCTCCCCAGAGGCAAGCAGAGTCTAGTAGAGCAATGCAGAACGCAAAAATCGCCGTATAGCAGCGTATAGCACAAACCCAACCCAACATAGCCATGCCAAACCCAACATATCTAAACCTAACGTGCCGAGACCACCTTTGCTAGACACCCCATCGCCATGCAGAACATATTAGAGGAGAGTAGAGCGCAGAAATCCACAGAATCGCAATGCATGGCACAATAATCGAAGTTACCCTCTCCCAACATAACCATACGTAACATAACCGATGGTAGCATAACTCAACCTGGCGTGCAGAGACCAGTGTATCTAGCCTCCCCAGAGCCAAGCAGAATACACTATAGCGACGTAGAGCGCTGAAACCAACCGAATAGCATTGTGTAGCACAAGAGTCGAAGCTACCATAACCTAACACATCATAACCCAACACAACCGAACATTACCTAACTCAACCTAACGTGCCTCGACCGTTATTGCTGTCCTCCCGAGAGTCGAACAGAAAATAGAAGAGCAATTTAGAGCGCAGAAATCAACCGAATAGCAGTGTATGCCACGAAAGTCCACTCTATCCTGTCCTAACCTAGCCAAACGTAATATAAGCAACGTAACCTAACTTAACATAACGTGCCGAGACCAGATTTGCTTGCCTCCCCAGTTACAAGCAGCATATACTGGAGCACAGTTGAGCGCAGAAAGCGAACAGATAGGTGTGTATAGCGCAAAATTCAAAGAAACCTTAAACCAACCTGACCTAATCTAACCTAACCATACGTAGACTAACAAAACCTAACGTGCCGAGTCCAAAATTGCTGGCCTCCCCATTGCCAAGCAGAGCATATTAGGGTAGATTAGAGCCCAGAAATCCATAGAATCGCACGGTCCAGCAGAATAGTCGAAGCTATAAAAACCTAACCAGAGCTAACATAACCTAACCAAACATACCCTATTTCAACGTATTTTGTCGAGACCACAATTATTGTGCTCCCCAGTGAGGAGCAGAACATGCTACAGCACAGCTGAGAGTAGAAATACATCGAATAGCAGCGTACAACACGAAAGTCAAATCTATCCAAACCTTAGCACAAAAGTCAAAGCCATCCGTGCCAATCTTAACCAAACCTGACCTAACCAAACGTAACCTAGATAGACCAAACGAGCCACGACCACTATTGTTCGACTCCCTGGAGACAAGCAGATGCAAGTAGAGCAACGTATTTCACAGATTTCGACCGAAGAACAGTGTATAGCACAAAAGTGAAAGCTATCCATGCCTAACCCGCAATATCATGATATAGCCAAACGTAGCCTAACTCTAACTTACGCGCCGAGATCACTATTACTGTTGTACCCAGTCTCGAGCCGAGTATAGTAGAGCACAGTAGAGAGCAGACATCCACCGAATACCAGTGTAAAGCAGAAAAGTTAAATCTATCCTCTAACATAACCTAACCAAACATACCCTATTTCAACGTATTTTGTCGAGACCACAATTATTGTGCTCCCCAGTGAGGAGCAGAACATGCTACAGCACAGCTGAGAGTAGAAATACATCGAATAGCAGCGTACAACACGAAAGTCAAATCTATCCAAACCTAACCCAAATTAACATAACGCAGCAAGACGTAACATAACTCAACCTAACGGGACGAGACCACTATTAATGTTCTCCCCAGAGACAAGCAGAATATACTAGAGCACAGCAGAGCGCAGAAAGACACCAAATTGCAAGGTATGGCACAAAAGTCAAAGATAACGTAACCAAACCTGACTCAACCTAACCTAAACAAACGTAGAATAGATAAACTTAACGAGCCGAGACGTCTATTGCTGGCCACCCCAGTGCCAAGCATATCATATTAAAGGACAGTAGAGCGCAGAAGTCCACGGAACAGCAGTGTACGGCACAAAAGTCAAAGCTACCCTTTCCTAACCTAACCAAACGTGACATAAGCCGACGCAACGTAAAACAAGCTGACGTGTCAAGATATTTACTGCTGGCCTCGAGATAGCTAAGCAGAGTATGGCACAGCAATGTGGAACGCTGAAATCGCACGAATAGCTGACACAACAAAAAAGTAAGATGTATCCTAACCTGATCTGACGCAACCTAACCTAATGAAACGTAACCAGTCCAACCTAACGTGCCTAGCTCACAATAGCTGTCCTCCCCAACGTCAAGCAGGGCACATTACAGAGGAGTGGAACTCAGAGGTGCATAGAGTGGTAGTGCATAGCACGAAGGTCAAAGACATCCTAGCCTAACCCAAACAAACCTAACCTAACCGAGCGCAATATTACCAATCCTAACGCGCCGCAGCCACCATTTAAAGAACTCCCAGATGATAGGAGGTAGTGGTAGATCACAGTAGATCGCTGAACTCCACCGAATAGCAGCGTATAGCACAAAAGTCAAAGCCATCCGTGCCAATCTTAACCAAACCTGACCTAACCAAACGTAACCTAGATAGACCAAACGAGCCACGACCACTATTGTTCGACTCCCTGGAGACAAGCAGATGCAAGTAGAGCAACGTATTTCACAGATTTCGACCGAAGAACAGTGTATAGCACAAAAGTGAAAGCTATCCATGCCTAACCCGCAATATCATGATATAGCCAAACGTAGCCTAACTCTAACTTACGCGCCGAGATCACTATTACTGTTGTACCCAGTCTCGAGCCGAGTATAGTAGAGCACAGTAGAGAGCAGACATCCACCGAATACCAGTGTAAAGCAGAAAAGTTAAATCTATCCTTACCAAACGTGGCCCAACCCAACCCAGCCGAACGTTGCCTGACTTATCGTAACGTGCAGAGAACATACCTGCCGGCTTTTGCCAGAGCCAGGCTGAAAATGTTAGAGCCCTGTAGGGCGCAGAAATCAAACCCAATAGCAGAATTCAGCACTAAAGGCAAATCTATCCCCTCCTGACCAACCCAATCGTAACATAACATAAGCTAACATATCTCAACCTAACGTGACGCGACCCCTGTTGCTGTCGTCCACAGAGCCAAACAGAACACAGGATCGTGGATGCGAACTGTGAAATCCATAGAATCACATTGTATATCGGAAAAGTCAGAGTTACCCGAACCTAACCCAAGCAAACAGAACATAACCAAACATAGCATATCACAACCTAACGAGCCGAGACCGCTATTGCTGCCCTCCCCAGAGCCAAGCAGGGCATTCTAGAGCACAGTGGAGAAGAGATATCCACCGCATATCATTGCACAGCACAAAAGTTAAAGCTATCGTGACCAAACTTATCCTAAGCCAACCTAACCGAACGAACCATAGCTCAACCCAACATGCCGAGACCGCTATTGTTGCTCTCGCCAGAGAGAAGCTGAACAAACCAGAGCGCAGTGGAGCCCAGGAATCCACCGAAAAGCAGCGTTCAGCGCAAGAGTTAAATGTATCCTGACCAAGCATTTCCCAACGCAACCTAACCGAACGTAACCTGACTCAACATAACGTGCCGAGACCTCTATTGCTGGCATTCGCAGAGCCAAACTGAGAGCATTAAATCACTGCATGGCGCAGATACCCACTTAGTAGCAGACTGTAGCACTAAAGTAAAAGCAGTTCTCTCCTAACCTAACCACTAGCAACAAAACAGAACGTAACCTACCTCAACCTAACGCGCCGCAACCGCTATTGCTGCCCTCCTCAGAGTCAAGCGGAACACGTTAGTGGAGAGTAGAACTCAGGAAACCATATAACCGCTATGTACATCAGAAATGTCAAATCTACCCAAGGCTAATCCAAACGAACAGGACAAAACCAAATATGTCCTGACTTAACCAAACGTATGAGCCAGCTATTTTTGCTGTCCCCGAGCCAAGCAGGGCATACTAGAGCTCTGTGGAGCGCAGTAATCCACCGTACAGCAGTGTACAAAACAAAAGGTAAAACTACCTTGACAAAACTTAGCCTGGCCCAGCCTAACCGAGCGTAGGCGGACACCATATACCGTGCAGAGGCCACTGTAGTTGGCCCTCCCAGAGTCAAGCTGAAAATATTAAAGCACTGTGGGCGGCAGATATCCACCTAACAGCAGACTATAGCATTAGAGTTAAAGCGATCCTCTTCTAACCAATACCAACGGTAACTTATCGAAAAATAACATAGCTTATCCTAACGTGTGAGCCCGCTATTGTTGCCCTCCCCAGAGCCAAGTATGACATACTAGAGCACAGTAGATCGGAGAAGTACAGCGAATAGCAGTGCACACCACAAAAGTAGAAGCTATCCTAACAAAACATAGCCCAACAACACCTATCCGAACGTAATTTGAGCCAACATAAAGTGCCGAGACCGCAACTGTTGGGCTTCCCGCTGCAAAGCTGCTCACGTGAGGGCACTGCGGAGCGATGAAATCAGTCGAATAGCAGTGTATACTACATAAGTCAGAGCTATCGCCGCCTAACCTAGCTGATCGTGACCTAACCAAACGTGACATAGCACGACCCATCGTGTAGCAACCGCAATTGTTGGCCTCTCCAGAGCCGAGTAGGTTATAGTAGAGGAGCGATGAGAGCAGAAATTCAACGAATAGCAGTTTATAGCACAAACGTCGAAGCTACCATAGTCTAAGAGAACGCAACGTTGCATGACCAAACGTATCGTGACGGAAACTAACGTGCCTAGACCACAATTACTGAGCACCCACGGCAAAGCACAACATATTATAGCACAGTAGAGCCCAGAAATACACCATATAGCGGAGTATTGCAGAAAAGTTCATGCTACTGTTTCCTAACGTATCTCACCTTTAAATAATCAAACGCAACACATCTCAGGTCTACGTGCAGCGTCCACTATTGCAGTGCTCCCAGAGCCTGGCAGAATACAGTAGTGAGCGCAGAAAGCCATAGAATCCCAGTGAATATGGGAAAAGTCAGAGTTACACAAACATAACCCATACCAACAGAACATAACCAAACATAGCCTAACTCGGCCTAGCGTGCCGAGCACGCCATTGCTGCCACTCCCAGAGTCAAGCAGGGTATACTAGGGCACACTGGAACGCAGAAATCCACCGAATATCCGTGTACAGCACGAAGGTTAAAGCTATCCTGACAAAACTTAGCCTGACCCAAACTAAACGGACGTAGTCTGATTCAACGTTACGTGCATAGGCCACTATTGCTGGCATTCACAGAGCCAAACTGAAAGCATTAGATCACTGTATGGCGCAGAAACCCACTTAGTAGCAGACTGTAGCGTTAAAGTAAATGCAGCCCTCTCCTAGCCTAACCTCTAGTAACATACCAAAACGTAACCTACCTCAACCTAACGCGCCGCAACCGCTCTTGCTGCCCTCCACAGAGTCAAGCGGAACACGTTCGTCGAGAGTAGAACTCAGGAAACCATACAACGCTGTGTACATCAGAAATGTCAAAGCTGCCCATGCCTAACCCTAGCGAACGGAACAAAACCAAACATACCCTGACTTAACCTAACGTGCGAGCCCGCTATTGTTGCCCTCCCCAGAGCCAAGCATGACATACTAGAGCACAGCAGATCGCAGGGATACACCATGTAGCGAAGTATAGCAGAAAAGTTCATGCTATTGTCTCCTAACATAACACAACTTAAAATAACCAAACGCAACATATTTCAGGTCTACGTGCAGCGTCCACTATTGCTGTGCTCCACAGATACGAGCAGAGTATGGTACAGCACAGTGGAGCGCAGAATTCCGTCCAACAACAGTTTATAACACGAATGTCAAGGATACCGTAACCTAACGCAACGTAACCTAACCCAACCGAACGAATTTTAATACAACCTAACGCGCCGCGGCCACTATTTCCGGCGTTTTCAGAGCAAAGCATGGAATATTAGGTCTCAGTAGAGCGCAGAAATGCAAAGAAGAGCAGTGTATGGCACAAAAGTGTAAGCTTTCCTCTCCTAACCTAACCAAACGTAACATAGCCAAACGCAACATATCTCGGTCTAAAGTGTCGAGACCGCTACTCCTGGCCTCCCCATTGCCAGGCAGAGCATATTAGAGCGGAATAGAGCGCACAAAACATGGGCATGGCAGTGAATAGCACAAAAGTCAAAACTATTGTATCCAAACTTGGCCAAATGTATCGTACCTAAACGCACCCTATCATAACCCTACGTGTCGAGACCAGTATTGCTGGCGGGCCCATAATCGAGCAGAATATACTGGAGCACAGTAGAGCGCATAAGTCCGCCGAATAGCGGTGTGCAGCATAAGAGTCAAAGCTATCATATCCTAACCTATCCCATTGTAATATTACCAAACCAGGCATAGCAAAACCTATCTTGCCACGACCACTATTGCTGGCCTCCCCAGAGACGAGCAGAGTATACGAGTGCAACGAAGAGCAGTGAAATCAGACAAATAGCAGTGTATAGCACAAAAGTCAAAGATACCCTGACCTAACATTTTGTAGAGTAACCTTAGCGAGCGTAACTTGCCTCAACATAATGTGACGAGACCACTGTTGCAGGCCTTGCCAGAGCGAAGCTGAAAATATTACAACACTGCATGGCGCAGAAATCCACCTAAGAGCAGAATACAGTACAAAGTCGCAGCTATCGCCTCCTAACCTAACCAATCGTAACATAACCAAACGTAACCTAGCTCAACATAACGTGCCGCGACCACTGTTGCTGTCTTCCACAGAGAAAACCAGAACACATTAGTGGTGAGTAGGACGCTGAAGTCCATAAACTCTCAGTGTTGATTGGGAATGTCAGAGTTATCCAAACCTAACCCTAACAAACAGAACATAACCGAACATAGCCTAACCCAACCTAACGAGCCGGGACCGCTATTGCTGCCCTCCGCAGAGCCAAGGAGGGCATACTAGATCACAGTAAAGCTCAGTAATCCACAGAATGGCAGCGCACAGCGCAAAGGTCAAAACTATCCTGACCAAGCATTGCCTAACCCAAACTAGCCGAACGTAACCTGACACAACATAACGTGCGAGACCACAGTTGCGGGTGTTACCAGAGCCAAGATGAAAATATTAAAGCACTGTAGGTGGCAGAAATCCGCCTAATAATAGACTATAGCTCTAAAGTCGAAGGCATCCTCTCCTAACCTAATCTACCGCAACATAATCGAAAGTATCATAATTCAAACTAACATGCCGAGACCGCAATTGCTGCAATCCCCAGAGCCGAGCAGGACGTACCAGAGCACAGTGTAGCGCACAAATCCATCAAATAGCAGACAATAGCCCTAAAGTCGAAGCTAGCCTCTCCTAGCATAGTAAATCGTTACATATACCAACGTAACCTAACTCAACCTATCGCAACTCGACCACTATTGCTGGCCATCCCAGAGCCAAGCAGAAAACACTGGTGGAGAGTAGAATGCAGGAATCCGTAGAATCGCAGTGTATGTCAGAATAGGCGGAGCTACCCAAACCTACCCCAAGCCAACAGAACATAGCCAAACGTAGCCTATCCCAACATAAAGTGCCGAGTCAGCCATTGCTGCCCTCCTCGGAGCCAAGCAGAAGATACTAGAACAAAGTAGAACGCAGTAATCCACAGCATTGCGGTTTATAGTGCAAAAGCCAAAGATATCCTAATCTAACCTATCCAAACATGACAAAGCTAAACGCATCATATCTCATCCAATTGTTCCTAGACAGCTAATGCTGACCGTCCCAGAGGAAAGCAGGACATGTTAGAGGAGAGCAGAGCGCCGAAGTCCATAGAATGGCAGTGTATAGCGCGAAAGTCAATGCTATCCTCGCCTAAAAGAAACAAACCTAACATTGCCAAGAGTAACCTAACACAACCTATCCAGCCGCGAACACTATTGCTGGCTTCCACAGGAAGGAGGTGAATATGATAGAGCAGAGTAGAGCACAGATGTCCATAGAATATTAGTTTTGAGCACATATGTCAAAGCCCACCCTTCCTAACCAAACGTAAACAAAGCTAGAGAAACGAAATATAACTCAACCCACCATGCCGCGACCATTATTGCTGACCTCCGCGGAGTCGATCAGAGTACAGTGGAGCAATGTAGAGCGTAGAAAACCTCCGAACAGCGGCGTACAACACAAAAGCCAAAGCTATCGCATCCTAACCTGACCAATCGTAATATTACCAAACGTAGCATAACAAAACCTACCGTGCCATGACCACTATTGCTGGCATCCATAGGGTCGAGCAGAGTATAGTAGAAAACAGTAGAACACGGAAAGCCACCAAATAGCAATGAAAAGCGCAAAAGTCAAAGATATCCAGACCTAATCGTACATAACCTAACCCAATGAAACGTAGAGTAGCTAAACCTTATATGCCGCGTACACTATTGCTGGCTACCCCACAGACGAGCAGAATATGATAGAGCAGAGTACAGCACAGGTGGCCATAGGATATCCGTGTTGAGCCCTTACATCAAAGCTATTCTAACTAAACCCAACCGAACCTAACCTAACCAAACGTAATCGATCCCAAGCTATTGTGCTGCGAACAGTATTGCATGCCTCTACAGTGCCAAGCAGAGCACAATAGAGGAGAGTAGAGCGCAGGAATCTATGGAACTGCTGTGTATAGTTAAAATGACGACGATATCCAAACCAAGCCAGAGCTAACATAATCTATTCAAACGTACTATATCTGAACCTATCGCGCCGACAGCGCTATTACTGGCTTCCCCAGAGACATGAAGAAAACACTAGGGCACTGTGGAGCGCAGAAATCCACCGTATAGCAGTGCATAGCACTAAAGACAGGGCGACCCTATCCTAACCTGGACGAACGTAACGTAACCAAACGTAACCTATCACATCCTGACGTGCCGGGACCACTGTTGGTGTCCCCTCAAAGCCAAGCGGAACTTATTAGAGGAGAGTAGTGCGCAGAAATCCATATAATCGCAGTACACCTCACGATGGTCGTAGCTACCTTATCCTAACATAAACTGAAGTAACATAACCGAACGTAGCATGGCTCTACCAAGCGTGCCGAGACCACTATTGGTTGCCACTCCAGAGCCAAGCAGAATATACTTGAGCAAAGTAGAGCAGATTAATCCAACGCATTGCAGCTTATAGCAAAGAAGTCTTACGTATCCTAACCTAACATAAACAGCATATAGTATCCAAATGTAATCTAACACAGACTAACGTCTCTAGGCCACTATTGCTGGAATCGACATCGCCGAGTAGAACATATTGGAGGAGAGTGGAACGCAGAGGTAAAATGATGGCAGTGAATGGCAGAAAGGTCAAAGCTATCCAACCTATCCCATACTGTCGTAACCATGATAAACGTAACCAAACTCAACCCAATGTACGGCGGCCGCTATGTCTGACATCCCCACATCAATGCCGGGCATATTAGAGCACAGAAGAAAGCAGGAATCCACCGAATAACAGTGCACAGCACGAAAGGCACAGCCACCTTAACTAAACATAGCCCACCCTAACCAAACCAAGCGTAACCTAGCACAACATGTCGCTCCACGACAGCCATTGCTGGCCTCCCCATATTCGAGTAGAGCATATTAGAGAACAGTAGAGCGCAGAAATCCTCCGAATAGCAGTGTATGGCAAAAAAGGCAAATTTACACTATCCTAACTTAAACAAACGTAACCAGACCAAACGTTACGTTATTCAACATAACGGTACGAGAGCACTATCGCCGGCCTTCCCTGCGCCAAGCAGCGCATGCGAGAGGAGCATAGAACCCAGATGTCCATAGAATGCCAGTGTATAGCACGGAAGTCATATACGTCCTCACGTAACCCAAACAAACCTAACCTAATCGAGCGTATCTGAACACAACTTAAAGTTCCGCGGCCACAATTGCTGTCACTCCCACGTCATGGCGGATAATATTAGATCGCAGTAGAGGCAGAAATCCACCGTACAGCCGTGTGTAGCACGAAGGACAGGGCTAATCCGACCTAACCAAGCATAACCTAACCTGACAATGCGCAGTCGAACTCAACCTAACGTGGCGCGACCACTATTGCTGGCGTCCACATGCCCAAGCAGATTAGAGTAGAGCTCTGTTGAGGGTAGGTAACCACCGGATGGCAGTGTATAGCGTGAAAGTCATAGCTATCCTAACCAAACCCAGCCAAACCTAACCTAACCAACGTAACATAACACTGCCAAACGAGCCGAAAGCACTATTCCTGGCGTACATATAGACGAGCAGAGTGAGATAGCGCACAAAAGAGTGCAGAAGTCCATACAATAGCAGTGTGTTGCACAAAAGTCGAAGTCACCATAACCTAACACAACGAAATCTAACACAGCTGAGCACAACAAAACTCAACCAAACATGCGCCGACCACTACTACTGCCCTCACAAGGACGAGCGGGGTAGAGTGGCGCAATATAGGGCGCAGAAATCCACCCAATTGCAGTGTATAGCAAAGAAGTCAAAGCTACCCTGTCCTAACCTAACCAAACGTAACGCAACCAAACGCAACCTGACTTAATCTAAGGTGTCGAGGCCACTATTGCTGGACTCCACAGCGCGGAGCAGGATATACTGGGGCACAGTTGGGCGCAAAAAGCCACCAAACGGCAGTGTATGGCACAAAAGTCGAAGATATCCTAACCTAATAAGGACTAACCCAACCTAGCCAAATGTAAACTAACTGAACCTAACGAGCCGAGACACCTATTGATGGCATCCCCAGAGCCGAGCAGAATATACTAGAGCACAGTAGAGCGCAGAAGCCCACCGAACAACAGTGTAGACCGCGAAAGGCAAAGCAATCCATACCTAATCCAAACTAACATAACCTAACCAAACGTAGCATATCTCGAAATAATGTGCCGAGAACTCTATTTCTGGCCTCCCCGCAGGCGAGCAGGTCGCAGTGGGGCAATGTAGAGCGCACCAATGTGCACCACGTAAGTCAAAGTTATCCATACCTAACCCTATCTAACGTAATGTAACTAAACGTAGCCTACTAAGCATGAACGGCCGCGATCACTATTACTGGCGTCCCCAGAATCGAGGAGAGTATAGTAGAGCAACGTAGGGCGTACAAATCAACCGAATAGCAGTGTATAGCACAAAAGTACAGGCTATCCTCTCCTGACCTATCCAAACATTATATAACTAAACGCAGCATAAACTAACCAGCGTGCCGAGCCCACTATTACTGGTCTCGACAGAGCCAGGCAGAGCATATTTGAGCGCAGTAGAGCGTAGAAATACACCGAATACCAGTGCATAGCGCAAAAGACAAAAATATACTAACCTAACATATCCTTACCTCACCAAACCGAACGTAACATTACACAACCAAACGCGCCACGAACATTATTACTGGCCTCACCAGAGACGATCAGAACATATTAGAGCACAGTAGAGCGCAGAAATCCACCGAAGTACTATGTGCAGCGCAAAAGTTGAGGCTACCCTATCCTAACCTAACTAAACGTAACATAAGCTGGCGCAACGTAACACAACGTGACGTGCCACGAATGCTATTGCTGGCCTCACGAGAGCTATGCAGAGTAGAGAAGAGCAATGTAGATCGCTGAACAGCAGTCCGAACAGCAGTGTATAGCACAAGGGCCAAATACGTTTTAAACAAGGCTAACCAAACCTAACCTACCCAAACGTGACCTAACAAAACCCAACGTGCCGAGAGCACTGTGCCTGGCGTCCACAGAGGCGAGCGGAGTGCGATAGCGCACAGAAGAGCGCATGAGTCCATGGAATAGCAATCCGTAGCACAAGAGTCGAAGCTATCCTTATCTACCACAACGTATCCCAGCCATGCCGAAAGTAATGTGGGGCAAACTAACTTGCCACGACCAACACTTCTGGCCTCCCCAGAGCCAAGCAGAACACACTAGACCACAGTACAGCGCAGACGTCCCCCGAAAAGCAGTCTATACCGCAAAAGTCAAAGCAATCCGTACCTAATGTAAGCTAACGTATCCTCACCGAACGTAGCCGAATTCAACCTAACGTGCCGGGAGCTATTAATGGCCTCCCCAGAGTCGAGCGGAATACAGAAGAGATGAGTGTCGGTCACAGAATTCCACCGAATAGCAGTGAACAGCAGCAGAGTCAAAGCTTCCCTGGCCTCACATAACCAAGCGTGACACAACCAAACGTAACATGACCCAGCCCGTTAGCGTGAGATAGGTTACGTTCGGTTAGGTTAGGCTTGGTTAGTTTTGGTTAGGATGGCACAGACTTTTGTGTTGCGCGCTGCTATTTAGTGGATCTCTGCACTCTACCGTGGTATAATATGATCTGCAGGGCTCTGGGGAGGCAAGAGATAGAAGTCTCGTATCCTTAAGTGTAGGTATTCTACGTTTTGTTTGGCTAGGATTGGTCAGGTTAGATACGGATATCTTTGACTTTTGTGCTATGCACTGCTATTTGGTGGCCTTCTGCGCTCAGCTGTGCTCTAGTGTATACTGCTTGGCTCTGCGGAGGCCAGCAATAGTGGTCTCGGCACGTTAGGTCGAGTTATGCTACGTTCGGTTGTGTTGCGGATGGCAATCTTAGGATAGGGTACCTTCGACTGTTGTGCTATGCACTGCGATTCTATTGATTTCTGCGCTCTACTCCCCTCTAATATATACTACTTGGCTACGGCGAGGACAGCAATAGTGGTCTCGGCACGGCAGGCTGAGCTATGTTACGTTCGTTTCCGTTACGTTTGACCGGGTTAGGATGGGGTAGCTTCGACTTTCGTGCCATACACTGCTATACGGTCGATTTCTGCGCTCCGCTGTGGCCTAATACGTTCTGCTTGGCTCTGGGAAGGCCAGTAATAGCGGTTTCGGCGCGTTTGTTTGAGATAGATTAGGTTTGGCCTGGCTGGCTTAGGTTGGGTTTGGTTAACGTAACAGTGACTTCTGTGCTATACACTGCCATTCGGTTGATACCTGCGCTCTGCTCTGCGCCACTAGCATCTGCTCGTCTCCGGGGAGGACACCAGTAGCGGTCGTGGCATATTTGTCTGTGTTATGCTACGTGCGGTTAGGTTGAGTTAGGTTACGTTTGGTTAGGTCAGGTTGGGCTATGTTTGGTTAGTGTAGCTTTGACTCTCGTGCTATACACTGTTATGCGGTGGATTCCGCCCCTCCACTGTGCTCTACCCTAATCTGCTGGTCCCTGGGGAGGCCAGCAATTGAGGTCGCAGTACTTTACGTTGAGTCTTCCTGCGATAGGTTAAGTTATGTTAGTTTGGGTTACGTTTGGATATCTTTCACTTTTCTGCTGTACACTGAGATCCTATGGATTTCTGAGCCCTACTCTCCTCTAATATGTTCTGCTTGGCTCGGTGGAGAGCCGCACTGAGTGGTGGCGGCACGTTAGGCTTAGTCAGCGTACGTTTGCTTAGGTTACGTTTGTTTGGATTGGGTTTGAATAGCTTTGCCTTTCTTGTTGTCCAGTGATATTCGGAGTGATACAGTGCTCTGCAATGCAGTAATCTACTCTGCTCGAATGTGGGGATGTCACCAATAGTGTTCGCGGGACGATATTTTGTGTTACGATACGTTCGGCGATGTCACGATTTGTTAGGTAAGGAAAGGATGGCCTTGACTTCTGTGCTATACACCGCTGTTCGGTCTATTCTTGCGCTCTTTATAGACCTACTATACCATGCTCGACTTCAGGGAGGCCAGTAATAGCGGTCGTGGCACGTTATGATGGGTTAGGTCACGTCAGGTTATGTCAGGCTGTGTTACGTTTTGTTAGGATGGCATCGACTTTTGTGCCATACGCTGTTGTTCGGTGGCTTTCAGCGCTTTACTGAGCTCTAAGATGTTCTGCTTGGCACTGTGTAGGCCAGCAATTGAGGTCTCGGCTCGCTAGGATTAGTTATTCTATGTTTGGTTAGGTTAGGTTAGGTCAAGCTAGGTTAGTATATCTTTGTCTTTTGTGATATACGCTGCTATTTGGTGGCTCTCTGCGCTCTACTATGCTCTAGTGTATACTGCTCGGCTCTGTCGAGGCCAGCGATATTGGTCTCGGTACGTTAGGTTGGGTTATGTATCGTTTGGTTGCATTAGATTTGTATATGTCATGCTAGGGTAGATGTGACTTTTGTTCTGTACACCGTTACTCGGTGGATTTCTGCGCTCTACATAGCTCTACTATACTCAGCTCGACTGTCAGGATGCGAGCAATAGCGTTCGCGGCACGTTAGGTTCAGATACGTTACGTTTGGTTAGGTCAGGTTAGGTTAGGATTGTTTAGGGTAGCTGTGACTTGCGTGCTATAGACAGTTATTCGGGGGGGCTGCTGCCGTTCACTCTGCTCTACCCTAACCTTCTAGACCCTGGGGAGGCCAGCAATATTGGCCGCGGCACGATACGTTGAGTTTGCCCACGGCAGGCTATGTTATGTTAGTCTGGGTTAGGTTTGGATATTATTGACTTTTTTACTGTCCACTGCGATCCTACGGATTTCTGCGCCCTACGCTCCTCTAATATTTTCTGCTTTTCTTCGTGGACGCCAGGAATAATGCTCCTGGTACGTTAGGTTGAGTTATGTTACGCTTTGTTAGGCTATATTTGGTTAAGTTTGGCTGAGACCGCTTTGATGTTTGTGCTGTACACTTCCATTCGGACGATTTCAGCGTTCTACGTTGCTCTCCTATTGTCTGCTTAGCTCTCATGAGGCCAGCAGTAGCGGTCGTGGCACGTAGGTTTGGATAACGTTACGTCTGCTTATGTTGCGTTTGGTAAGGATAGGATAGGATTGCTTTGCCTTCTGTGCTGTACACTGGTATTGGCCGGATTTCCGCGCTCGACTGAGCTCCTGTATATTCTGCTTGACTCTGGGGAGGTCAGCAAGTGTGTTCTCGTCACGCTCGGCTGTGTTAGGTTGCGGTCGGCTTGGCTAGGTTATTTTAAGGTAAGTTTGGTTAGAATGGCTTCGACTTTTGGCTATACTCTGTTCTTCGGTCTGTATATGCACTCTGCATTGCCGTACTAACATCTGCTTGCCTCTGGAGGGGCCAGCAATGGTGGTGGTGGCACGACAGCTATAGATAGGCTACGTTCGGTTAGGTTATGTTTGTTCGTGTTAGGTTTGGATAGCTTTGACCTTTGTGGTAGACACAGCTATACGTGGAACATCTGCGCTCTACTGTGCTCTATTGTATTCAGCTTGGCTATGGGGATGCCAGAAGTATTGGTCTCGGCCTGTTATGTCGAGTTAGGTTACGATTGTTTCCGTGCAGATAGTTTGGGATAGATTTGGAGAGATTTGACTTTCGCGGTGTATACTGCTGTTCGGCAGAATTCTTCGCTTTACTGTGGTCCAGTATGTTCTGCTTGGCTCTGGGGAAACCAGTAATAGTGGTCTCGGCGCGATAGGTTGTGATCGTATACGTTCGGATAGGTTATGTTTGTCTGTGTTAGGTCTGGATTGCGTCGACCGTTCTGCTGTACACTGCAATTCCATAGATTTTTGCGCTCCATTCTCCTCTGCTATGCCCTGCTCGGCTCTGTGGAGGCCAGCAATGCTTGTTGCGGCGCGTTAGCTTAGGATAGGTTACGTATGGGTAGGTTAGGTTTGGTCGGGTGTGGTTAGGATACCATTGACATATGTACCCTACACGGATATTCTATAGTCTTCTGTGCTCTAGCATATTCTGCCTTGCTCTGGGGAGGCCAGCAGTCTTGGTCTCGGCACGTTATTCTGAGTTATGTTGCGCTTTGTTATGTGGCTTATGGTTAGGTTAGGATAGGATAGCTTTGACATTTGCCATACACACTGCCATTCTATGGACACCTGCGCTCTACCGCGCGCTATGGCACTCTGCCTGTGTCTGGGGACGCCAGGTGAAGTGGTCTCGGCAAGTTAGGTTGAATTATTTTCAGATCGTATAGGCTATGCTTGGTCAGGTTTGGTTGGAATGGCCCTGACTATTGTGCTATACACTGCCACCCGGTCGACTAGAGCGTCCTACATTGCTCTGCTATACACTTCTTGGTTCTCGTGCTGCCAGCAATAGTGGTCGTGGCACCACAGTTCGGGATACCTTACGTTTGGTTGTGTTCCGTTTGGTCAGGTAAGGAGACCTTAGCTACGACTTTTGCACTGTACACTGCTCTTCGGTGGATTTCTGCAATCCACGCTGATCTAATATGCTCTGCTTGGCTCTAGGGTTGCCGGCAATAGTGGCCTCGGCACGTTAGGCTGAGTTGGGCTACGTCTGGCTACGTCATGCTAGTTTGGGTTAGGCTTGGATATCTTTGACTTTCTTGTTGTAAACTGTTATTCGGTGCCATTCTGCGCTGTACTGGACTTTACTATTCTCCGCTCGAATCTGAGGTGGCCAGCAGTAGTGCTCGCGGCGCGTTACTCTGTGTTATGTTACGTTTGGCTATGTTACGGTATGTTCGGTTGGTAAAGGATGGCGATAACTTTTGTGATATACACCGCTATTCGGTGGATTCCTGCGCTGTACTGTGCTATAGTATATTCTGCGTGGCTATGTGGAGGCCAGAAGTATTGGTTTTGACACGTTAGTCTGAGACATGTTGCGCTTGGTTATGTTGCGATTGGTTAAGTTAGTACAGCGTAGCTTTGACTTTTGCGCTATACACTGCTATTCGGTGGATTCCTGCGCTCTACTGTGCTCTAATAAGTTCTGCCTTGTTCTCGGATGGTCAGAAAGTGTGGTGCAGGCGCGTTTGGTCCAGTTAGGTTATATTAAGTTAGGTTACGTTAGCATGTGTTATGCTTGGATATCTTTGACATTTCTGCTATGCACTGCCTTTCTATTCGCCCTTGCCATGCACTTTCCGTTGCATGATCTGTTTGGGGACTGGCATGCCAGCAGTAGTGGTCTTGGCACGTTAGGTTGTGTTATGTTACTTTTTGATAGGTTACGTTTGGTTATGTTATGCTACATTTGGTTAGATTAGGAAAGGTTATCTTCGACTTTTGTGCCGTACACTGCCAATCTGTAATTTTCTGCGCTTTTCGTTGCTCCACTATACTCTGCTCGACAATTGCGGTCAGCACGGACAGCAATTAAGGTCGTGGCACAATAGGTTTAGATATTTCACGTTCGGCTATGATAGGTTAGACTATGTTTGGCTAGGATGGCATTGCCTTTTGTGTTATAAACATCTGTTCGGAGGTTTCTGCGCTCTACTTTTCTCAAGTGTGTTCTGCTTGGCTCTGGAGAGGCCAGCAATATATGTCTCGGCACGTTAGGCTTAGCTATTCTCAGCTAGATTTGGTTAGGATGGGTAGGGTTTGGTTAGGAATCCCTTGAGTTTTTTTATATACGCTGCTATTTGGAGGCTTTCTGCGCTCTACCGTGCTCCAGTATATTCTGCTTGGCTCTGGGGAGGCCAGAGATTGTGGTCACGGCACGTTGTGTTAAGTTCGGTTTCGTTCAGTTAGATTACGTTTTGAAATGTTAGGATAGGGTAGATTTAACTTGTGTGATATACACGGCTATTCGGTGGATTTCTGCTCCCTATATTTCTCTACTAAACTCTGCTGGCACCTCGGAAGTCTAGCTACCGTGGCTGCAGCTCGTATCGTTGTGTCTGGCTATATTAGGTTAGGTTACGTTAGTTTGGGATAGGTCTGGATATCTTTGACTCTTCCGCTGTAAACTACGATTCTATGGATTTCTGATCGCTACTGTCCTCTAATATGCTCTGCTTTGGTCAGGGGATGCCAGGAATAGAGGTATCGCCTCGTTAGGTTCAGTTACTCTTCGCTCGGTTATGTTAGGTTGGGTCTGTTCAGGTTACGATATCTTCGACTTATGTGATACACATTGCTTGGTGGCTTTCTGCGATATACTGTGCTCTACTGTACCCTGCTCGAATCTGCGGATGCCAGCAATTGTGATCGCGGCACGCTACTTTCTGTTATGTTACATTCGGTTACGTTGCGATTTGGTAGATTGGGATAAGATGGCTTTAACTTTTGCGGTATAGACTGCTATTCGGTGGAATTCTGCACTCTACAGCGCGCTAGTACGTTCTGCTTTGCTCTGAGGACGCCAGAAATAGTGGTGCACACCTGTTAGCTTCAATTATGTTCGTTCGGTTATGTTACGTTTGGTCAGATTATGATGAGACATCCTTGACTCTTGTGCTGTACACTGCTATTTGGTGGCTTTCCGCGCTCGACTGTGCTCTAGTATATACTGCTTGTCTCTGTGGAGGCCAGCAATTGCGGTCTCGGCACAGTAGGCTCAGTTAGGATACGTTCGCTTCCGTCAAGTTTCGCCTTGTTAGGACGGTGTAGCTTTGCCTTTCGTGCCATACACTGCAACACGGTCGATTTCTGCGCTCCACTGAGCCCTATTATGTTCAGCTTGGCTCCGGGAAGGCCAGCAATAGTGATCTCGGCGAGTTAGTTTGATATATGCTACGTTTGGCCTGGCTAGGTTAGATTATGTTTGGTTAAGTTATCAGCGACTTCTGTGCTATACACTGCCATTAGGTCGGTATCTGGCACTGCACTGCTCTACTCGCCTCTGCTTGCCTGTCGGGTGGCCAGCAATGATGGTCCTGGCACATTCGGTTGGCTCATGTTACGTGTTGTTAGGTTAGGTTAGGTTAAGTTTGATTAGGATGGCACTGACTTTTGTGCCATACACTGCTATACGGTGGATTTCTGCGCCATACTGTGCTCTAGTGTTCTCTGCTTGGGCCTGTGGCGGACAGCAATGGTGGTCCCGGCACGTTAGGTCGTGTTAGACAGCATTTGGTTAGGTTACGTTTAGTTAGGTTAGGATAGGGTAGCATTGACTTTTGTGCTATGCGCTGCTATTCGGTGGATTTCTGCGCTCTACAGCGATCTAACACTCCCTGCTTTTCTCTGGGTATCCCAGAAATATTGGCCACGGTGCGTTATGTCGGTGAAGGCCAGTTAGGTTGTGTTAGGCTACGTTTGGTTACGTTATGCTAGCTTGGGTTAGGTTTGGATTGTTTTAACTTTCATGCTAAGTACTGCCTTTCGGTGAACTTCTGCGTTCTACTGTGCTCTCGTATGTTCTGCTTGTCTCTCTGGAGGCCAGCAACAGTGGTCTCTTCACGTTAGGTTGAGATGGATAATGTTTGATCATGTTACGTTTGGTTAGGTTAGGATAGGGCAGCTTAGACTCTTGCGCTATACACTGCTATTCGGTAGGTTTCTGCGGTCTACATTCCTCCATTATGCTCTGCTCGACTCTCGCGAGGCCAGGAATAGTGGTCACCCCACTTCAGGTTGAGCTAGATTGCGCTTGGATTGGTCAGGGTATGTTCTGTTTGGTTAGGATAGCCCTGACCATTAAGGTATAGACTGCTTTTCGGGCTATCCCTGTGTTCTACGTCGCTCTGCTATACTCTGCTTAGCTTTCCTGAGGACAGCAATAGCTGTCGTGACACGTGAGGTTGTGTTACGTTACGTCCACTTATGTTACGTTTGGTTAGGTTAGGATGGATCAGCTTCGACCTTTGTGCTATAAACTGCTATTCGTTGTATTGCCGCGCCCTACTCTGCTCTAATATGCTCTGCTTGTCTCTGGGGAGGCCGGCAAAAGTGCTCTCGGCACGTTAAGTTGAGTTATGTTACGTACGGTTATGGTGCGTTTGGTTAGTTTGGGACAGGGTACCTTCGATTTTTGTGCTATACGCTGATATTCATTGGATTTCTGCGCTCTTCATTGCTCTACTATACGCTGCTCGGCTCTAGGGAGACCAGCAATAGTGGTCTTACTCCGTTGTGGTGAGTTAGGTTGCGTTTGGTTACGCTATGTTAGTCTGGGTTAGGTTCGGATAGATTCTACTTCTGTGGAATGCGCTGCTTTCGGTGGACTTCTACGGACTACTGTGCTCTAGTATGTTCTGCTTGGCTCTGGGGTAGCCAGTAATAGTGGTCTCGGCACGATAGCTTGGGATACGATACGTTTGGTTAGGTTACGTTCGCCCTCGTTAGGATTGGATAGCTTCGACCTTTCAGCCATACAATGAGAATCCACGCATTTCTACTCCCTACCCTCCTCTATTATGCTCTGCTCTGCTCTGTGGGGGCCAGCAGTGTTGGTTGTGGCAGGTTAGGTTGTGTCACGGCACGTTTGGCTAGGTATGGTTTGGCGAGGTTAGAATAGGCTACCTTTGACTTTTGTGCTATTCGCTGCTTTTCTGTTGGCTTCCGCCCTCTGCCGCCGCCTAGTATGCTCCGCTTGTCTAATGGAGGACAGCAACAGTGGCCTCGGCATATTACCCTTTGTTATGCAACGTTTGTTCGTGTTACGGTTGGTTAGGTTAGGGCAGAATAGCTTTGACTTTTGTGCTATTCGCTGCTTTTCTGTTGGCTTCCGCCCTCTGCCGCCGCCTAGTATGCTCCGCTTGTCTAATGGAGGACAGCAACAGTGGCCTCGGCATATTACCCTTTGTTATGCAACGTTTGTTCGTGTTACGGTTGGTTAGGTTAGGGCAGAATAGCTTTGACTTTTGTGCTATACACAATCATTCGGCGGATCTGTGCGGCCTACATTGCACTACTATACTCTGCTCGACTCTCGGAATGTCAGCAATAGTGGTAGCGGCAAGTTAGGCTGTGCACGATTGCGTTTGGTTAGGTTAGGTCACCTTTGGTTAGGATGGGATGGCTTTGACTTTACTGCTACACACTGCTATTCTCTGGAACCCAGCGCTCCACTGTGCGCTATAACGCTCTGATTGTCTCTGGGGCGCCAGGTGTGGTGGTCGCGGCACGTTGGGTTGAGTTATGATACGCTTGGTTAGGCTTGGTTTGGCCATGTACGATTGGGACAGCTTCTACTTTCATGCAATGCGCTGCAATTTGGTAGATTTCTACACTCTACCGTGATCAAATATTCTCCTCTCTGCTCTCGGGAGGCCAGTAGTTGCGGCTGCGGCACGTTAGGTTGGGTTAAGTTACGTTTGGTTAGGTAAGGTTACTTTGGGATCTTATCGGAAATCTTTGACTTTTGCGCCATGCACCGACATCGTACGGACTTCCGCGCTCTGCTCTCCTCTAGTATGCACTGCTTTGCGATGGGATGGCCAGCAATAGTGGTCTAGGCACTTTAGGTTTAGTTAGGTTACGTTTAGATATGATGAGTTTGGTAAGGTTAGGGTAGGGTACCTTTGTCTCTTTTGCAATAAACTGTGATGCGGCGGATTTCTGCGCTCTTCTGTTCTCTGATATGATCTGCTTGGCCCTGCAGTGGCTTGCAGTAGTGTTCTCGGCACGTTACGTTGAGCAAGGTTACGATTGGCTTGGCTGGGTTAGGTTAGGTTTGGTGAGGACAGCTCTGCTTTTGTGCCATACACTGCTGTTCGGTCGATGTCTGCGCTCTGCATTGCTCTACTAGCCTCTGCTTTCCTCTGGGGAGACCAGCCATTGTGGACGTGGCATGTTTGCTTGAATTTGGTTACGTTTGGTTAGGTTAGGTTAGGACAAGCTTGCTTAGGATAGCATTGCCATTTGTGCAATGCACCGCTATCCAATGGATTTCTGTACTCTACTGAGCTACAGTATATTTTGCCTTGCTATGCGGAGGACAGCAGTTTTGCTCTCGGCCCGTTAGGCTGTGCTATGTTGCGATAGGTTATGTTACGTTTGGCTATGTTAGGATAGGGCGGTTTAGGCTTTTGTGCTACACAATGCACTTCGGAGGATTCCTGCGATGCACATTGCTCTACTCTACTCTGCCCGACTCTCGGGAGGCTGGTAATAGTGATCTCACCAAGTTCGGACGAGTTACGTTACGTTTGGCTTGGTTAGGTTTTGCTAGGTTGGGATAGGACAGCTTTGACTTTTTTGCAGTAAACTGCTATTCGGCGTATTTTTGCGAGCTACACTGTTCTACTCTACTCTGCTCGAAGAGCGGGATGCCAGCAGTAGTGCTCGTGGCACGTTATGGTGAGTTCGTCTACGTTAGGTTAGGTTACGCTGGTTTGTGCTAGATCTGGTTATCTCCGACTATCCAGCTGTACACTGAGATATTATGCATTAGTGCGCCCTGCTCTCCTCTAACACGTTCTGCATGGCTCTGGGGTTACCAGCAGTAGTGGACCCCGCACGATAGTTTAAGTTACGCTACGTTTGGTTAGGACAGCTCAGTCTTTTTATCTATACACTGCTACTCGGTGGATTTCTGCTCTCTACAGCGATCTAATATCCCCTGATTTGATCTCGGAATACCGGGAATGGCGGCCACGGAGCGTTATGTTGAGTTA
>NW_016908187.1:0-1344 GCF_001483705.2 Eufriesea mexicana | reverse complement strand
TCAGGACATGTCAGGTCAGGTCAGGTTAGGTTATGTTAGGTTAGGGTAGGTTAGGTTGTCTTACGATAGGTTAGGTTTGGATAGGTGAGCTTAGGTTAGGTTTGATTAGGTTAGGTTAGGATTGGTTGGGTTCGGATATGTTAGGTTTGGTTAAGCTGGTTTAGTTAGGTTAGGTTAGGTCATGTTAGGTTAGGTTTCGTTATGTTAGGTTAGGAAAAGTTTGGGTAGGTTGGGTTTGGTTATGTTAGGTTTGCAAAAGCTTGGGAAGGTTTGGCTTGGATAGGTTTTACAAAGTTAGGATAGGTTAGGTTAGGTTAGGTCAGATTAGGTCAGATTAGGTCAGGTCTGCTCAGGTCAGGTCAGCTCAGGTCATGTCAGGTCATGAAAGGTCAGCTCAGGTAAGCTCAGGTTAGTTTAGGATAGGTTAGGTCAGGTCAGGTCAGGTTAAGGCAGGTCAGCTCAGGTCAGGTCAGGTCAGGTCCGGCCAGGTCAAGTCAGGTCAGGTCAGGTTAGGTTATGTTGGGTTAGGTTAGGTTAGGTAAACTTACGATACGGATAGGTTTGGTTAGGTGAGCTTAGGTTAGGTTTGATTAGGTTACGTTAGGATTGGTTGGGTTAGGTTAAGCTAGGTTAGGTTAAGCTAGGTTGCTAGGTTAGGTTTGGTCAGGTTAAGTTACGTTTGGTTACGATAGGTTAGGTAAAGTTTGTGTAGGTTGTGTTTGGTAAGATTAGGCTAGGTAAAACTTGGGTTGGTTAGGTTAGCATAGGTTTTGCAGTGCTAGTTAGGTTCGGTTAGGTTAGTTTATGTTATGTTAGGTCACGCTATGTTATGTTATGTTAGGTTAGGATATGTTATGTTATGTCAGGTCACGCTAAGGTATGTTATGTTAGGTTAGGTTACGTTGGGTTAGGTTAGGTCAGGTTAGTTACGGTGAGTACAGACCAGGTCAGGACATGTCATGTCTGGTCAGGTCAAGTATGGTCAGGCCAGGTCAGGTCAGGCAAGGTCAGGTCGTGTCAGGGCAGGTCGGGTCAGGTCTGGTCAGGTCAGTTCAGGTCGGGTTTGGCTAGGTAAAGTCAGGTTAGGTTCGGTAAGGCTATGTTATGTTAGGTATGATTTTGGTCGGTTAGGTTTGCTTATGTTAGGTTATGTAAGGTTTGGGTATTTTAGGCTATGATAGTCTTTGGAGCGTTAGGTCAGGCTAGATTACGTTAGGTACGGTTAGGTTAGCGTAGGAATGGTTGGGTTAGGTTAAATCGGGATTTGTAAAGTTACGTTAATTTAGGTTAGGTTACGTTAGGTTCGTCTAGGATAGGTTAGGATATGTTAGACTAGGTTTGATT
>NW_016908186.1:723102-767742 GCF_001483705.2 Eufriesea mexicana | reverse complement strand
GTACATTCTGTTTATCTCTGAGGTGTTCGGCAACGGTGGTATCGGCACGTTAAGTTAAGTTAGGTTACGTAACTTTATATTACATTTGCATAGGTTAGGACAGGATAGAGTTGACTCGTGTGCTGTGGACTGCTATTCGGTGGAATTCTTCGCTCTGCATTGCTCTACTATAGCCTTCTCGGCTCTGCGGGGGCCAATCATAGTGGTCTCGGCCCGTTGGGTTTAGTCAGGCTACGTTTGGTTAGCTTTTGTTAGTTTGGGTAATGCTTGTATAGCTTCGACTTACGTGGTCTAAACTGATTCTCGGTGGGTTTCTGCGCCATAGTGTGCTCTAGTATGAGCCGCTTGGCTCTGTGCAGGTCAGCAATGGTGGCCTCGGCACGTTAGGCTGAGATAGGTTACTTACGGTCACGCTACGTTTGGCCAGGTTAGGACAGGGTAGCTCTGTCTTTTGTGCTATACACCGCCGTTCGGCGGATTGCTGCGTTCCACATTGCTCTCATATGCTCTGCTTGTTTCTGGGTAGGTCAGCAAAGGTAGTCTCGGCAGCTTATGTTTAGTTAGCCTGCGTTCGGTTATGATAGGCTAGGACATGTTAGGATAGGATATCTTCCACCCATGTGATACACGCAGAAATGCGGTGGGTTATTGCGCTCTAATCTGCTCCAGTAAATTCTGCTTGGCTGTGCGGAGCCAAGCAATAATTGCCTCCGGTCCTTAGGTTAAGTTATGTCACGTTTGCTTATATTACGTTTGGATATGTTAGGATAGGATAAAGTCCACTTTTGAGCTCTACATGGCTATTCTGTGAATTCCTGCGCTTTACATTGCTCTCCTATGTTCTGCTCGGCTCCCGGGATGTGAGGAATGGTGGCCGCGGCACGATAGGTTGTGTCATGATACGTTCGGTTTGGTTAGGTTAGGCTGTGGTCAGTTACGGTCGCTCCGACTTTCGTGCTATACACAGTTATTCGGTGGATACCTGCGATCCACTCTACTCTACTCAAACGTGCTGGACACTGGGAGGCCTGCAATAGTGGTCGCGGAACATTACGTTGAGCTTGGCTACGATAGGTTAGGCAATGTTTGTTCGTGCTAGGTTTGGATATCTTTCAATATTCTGCTGTACACTTCGATCCGATGGATTTCTGCTACCTAGTCTCTTCTAATAAGTTCTGCTTCGCTCTGTGGATGACAGCAATAGTGGTGGTAGCACATTATGCACAGCTTGGTTACGTTTGGCAGTGTTTGGATATGCTGGGTTTGGTTGGGTCAGCAACGACTTATGCGCTATGCACTGCAATTCCATGGACTCCACCGTCCTATTGTGCGCTATCACACTCTGCTCGTCTCCGGGACGCCAGGAATAGCGGTCGCGGCATGTTAGGTTGAATTATGTTACGTTTGGTTAGGTATGATCTGGCGATGTTAAGATGGGATACCCTTAACTTTTGTATATGCACAGCTATGCGGTGAATTTCTGCGCCCTACTGCGCTCTAATATGCTCTGTTTGGATTTGCGGAGGATAAAAATAGCGGTTTCGGCACGTTACTTTCTGTTAGGTTACGTTCAGTTGTGCTAAGATTGGTCAAGTTTAGTCTGGATAGCTTTAACTTTGGTGCCATGCACTTCCATTCCATGGATTTCAACGCTCTACTGTGCTCTAACATGTTCTGCTTGTCTCTGGGGAGGCCAGCAGTAGCGGTCGTGGCACGCTTGGTTGGGTTATGCTTCGTCTTGTTTGGTTAGGTTAGGTTAAGTTTGGTTAGGATGGCTTTGACTTCTGTGATATACACTGCTACTCGGTGGATTCCTGGGCTCTACCGTGCTTTAGTATATTCTGCTCGTCTATTGTTATGGCAGCAATATTGGTGTCGGCACGATTGGTTGAGTTAGGTTTCGTTTGGATATGTTACGTTAGTATAGGATAGGATAGGGTAGCTTTGACTTTTTCGCTGTACACTGCTATTTGGTGGATTCCTGCGCTCTACTGTGCTCCAATATGTTGTGCCTGTCTCCGGGGAGGCCAGCAGTTCTGGTCGCAGCACGTTTGGTTCAAATATGCTACGTTTGGTTTGCTTGCGTTAGGATAGGATCGGTTAGGATGGCTTTGACTTTAGTGCTATAAGCTGCTATGCGGTTGATTTCTACGCAGTACTGAGCTCTAGCATATCCTGCTTGGATATGCGGAGGCCAGCTGCAGTGGGCTCTGCACGTTAGGTTGCGGTACGTTGTGTATCTCTGTGTTACATACGGTTACTTTAGGAGAGGACAGCTTTGACTTTTGTGCTGTACACTCCTATTCGGTGGGTTCCTGCGCTCTACTCTCCTCCAGCATGACCAGCTTGGCTTTGGGGAGGGCAAAAATGACGGTATCGGCGCGTTAGGTTGTGTTGCGTTACGTTTGGTTATGTTACGGTTTATTAGATTATTAGAAGATAGCTATGACTTTAGTGCTATTGTCTGCTATTTGGCAAACTGCTGCGCCCTACGGTGCTTTAATATTTTCAGCTTGGCTCTTTGAAGGGCTGCAATAGTGGTCTCGGCACGTTATCTTGCGTCAGGTTACGTTCGGTTAGGTCGGTTTAGGCTACTCTTGGTCTGGGTAGCTTTGACTTTTCTGATGTATACTGCGGTTATATGGATTTCTTCGTTCTACTCTCCACTAATGTGTTCCGCTTGACTCTGTGGAAGCCAGCAATAGTGGTTGCGGCACGTTAGGTTTAGTTGGGTTATGCTTGGTTATGTTTCGTTTGGTTAGGCTAGGAGAGGTTAGCCTTGTCATTAGTGCAATTGTCTGCTATTAGGTGGATCCCTGCGCTATACAGTGCTCCAATGCCTTCAGCTTGTCTCTGTGAATGCCAGAAATTGTGGCCTCTGCATGTAACGTTAGGTGATGTTACGTTCGGTTTGCTAGCGTCAGGCTAAGTTTTGTCGAAATAGCTTTAACTTTTATGCTGTACACAGCTCTTCGGTGGATTTCTGCGCTCTACTGTGCTCTAGTATGCACTGCTTGTCTCTGGGGAGGCCAGTAAGTGCGGTCTCGGCCCGTTAGCGTTACTTAGGATACGTCTGGCTATGTTTCGATTCTTTAGGTTAGGAGGGGATAGCTAGTACTTTAGAGCTATAGTCTGCTATTAGATGGACTTCTGCGCCCTAATGTGCCCTAACATTTTCAGCTTGACACTTCAATGCCAGCAACAGTTGTCCTGACACGGTGTGATGAGTCAGGTTACGTTATGCTAGGTTAGGTCAGGATAAGTTTCGTCAGGATAGCTTTAACCTTTGTGCTGTACGAACGTGTCCCGAACACTATTGCTAGCCTGCACATATCCAAACAGAATAAATTAGTGGAGAGAAGAACGCAGGAGTCCATAGAATCGAAGTGTATATCAGAAAAGTCGAAGCTACCCATGTCTAGCCCAAACAAACAGAACATACACAAGCATAGCCTCAATCAACCTGACGCGCCAAGGCCGCTATCGCTGCCATCCGCAGAGTCAAGCCGGATATACTATAGCACAGTAGAGCTCAGATATCCACTGAATAGCAGAGTACAGCATAAATGTTGAAGCTATCCTTATCAAGCTTAGCCTATCCCAACCTAGTCATACCTAACCTGACTGAATATAACGTGCCAAAACCACTATTGCTTTCCTCCCAGAGACAAGCATAACACTTTTGGGGGGTGTAAAACGACGAAATCCATAGAATCGCACGGTATATCAGAGAAAATAATGCCACCCAATCCTTACCCAAACCAACATGGTATAACCAAACATACCCTAGTTCAACCTAACGTGCCGAAGCAACTATTACTGGCTTTCCCAGTGCTAAGGTGAAATTATTGGAGCACAGTGGGGCGCGAAAGCCCACCTACTAGCACACTATATCACTAAAGTCCTAACTATCCTCTCCTATCCAAGAGGATCGTATCATTGCCAAACGTGTCAAAGCTTACAGTAGCGTGCCGCGGCTACCATTACTGGCCACCCCAGAGAAAAGCAGGTCATACTGGAGCGCAGCAGAGCGCAGATATCCACCGAGTAGCAGTGTATAGCACAAAAGTTAAAGCTATCCTGGCCAAACATAGCCTGACAGAACCTAACCGAACGTATCGTGGCTCATCATAACGGGCCGAGACCACTACTGCTGGCCATGCCAGAGCGAAGCTGAAAATATTAGAGCAATGTAGGGCGCCGAAATCAACATAATGGCAGACCATTCGACAAAAGTCAAAGCAACCCTCCCATAACCTAAGCAACTGTGACATAATCGAACGTAACATGACTCAAGCTAACGCGTCGCAACCACTATAGCTGGCCTCCCCAGGACCAAGCAGAAGATAGTAGAACACAGTAGAGCACGGAAATCCACCTAATAGCAGACTATAGCACCAAAGACGAAACTACCCTTTCCTACCATATTCAGCTGTAACATGTACAAGGGCAACCTAACTCAACCTAACGAGCCGCGACAACCTTTGCTGGCCTCCGCAGAGTCAAGCAGAACAAAATAGTGGAGAGTGGAATGCAGAAATGCGTGGAATCGCAGTACGTATCGGAAAATACATAGCTACCCAAACATCACCCAAGCCGACAGAACATACCCAAACATAGCATAACTCAACCTAACGTGCCGAAGCCGCTACTGCTGGCCTCCCCAGTACCAAGCAGGACATACCAGAGCACAGCAGGACGCAGAAGGCCTCCGAACAGAACTGCACAGCGCAAAAGGTAAAGCTATCCTAACCTAACATTGTCAAATTCAACCTAACCGAACGTACCGTGGCTCCGCGTAACCTGCCGACAGCACTATTGTTGGTCTTCCCAGATTCAAGCAGAACACGCTAGTGAAGAGTAGAATGCAGAAATCCATAGAATCGCAGTGCATATCAGAAGAGGCAAGGCATCGTAAGCCAAACCCAAACAAACAGTGCATAACCAAACATAGCCTAACCCAACCTAACGTGTCGAAGCCGCTATTGCTACATCCCCCTCCCACCTACAGTGACACGCAGGACGTACTAGAGCACAGCAGAGCGCAGAAGTCCTCCGAATAGCAGTGCACAGCACAAAAGTTAAAGCTATCCTGGCCAACCTTATCATAACCCAGCATAACCGTTCGTAAGACGGCTGAACGTAACGTGTCGAGATCACTATTGCTGTCCTTCCAAGGGCCTAGCTGAAAATATTAGGGCACTGTAGCGCGCAGAAATCCAATTAATAGCAGACTATAGCGCCAAAGTCCAATCAAGCCTCACCTTAACGACCACAACAAATCCAAACGTCACATAACTCAACCTACCGTGCCGAGACCACTATTGCTGGCATTCCAGCAGGCAGGCTGAAAATATTAGAGCAAAATAGGGCGCAGTAATCCTCCTAATAGCAGACTATATCGCTGAAGCCCAAGCCATCATCACATAACCTAGCAAATCGTCACATAGATAAACGTAACATAACTCAACCTATCGTGCCAGGACCATTATCGCTGGCCTCCCCAGAGCCAAGCCGAATACACTTGTGGAGAGTAGAGTGCAGAAATCCGTAGAATCTCAGTGTACACAAAAAGAGCCAACGCTACCCAAACCTAACCCAAACCGGCAGAATACTGCTAAACATGGCCTAACTGAACCTATCGTGCCGAGGACGTTCATTGCTGCCCACCCCAGGGCCAAGCAGGGCATACTGTAGCACAGTACAACTCTGAAATCCACCGAATGGCAGTGTACAGCACAAAAGTGAAAGGTATCCTGGCCAAACTTAGCCTAACTCAACCTAACCGAACGTAACCTGACCCACCATAACGTGTCAAAACCACTAATGCTGTCCTCCCTAGAGCAAAGCAGTGCACACTATTGGGGTGTAGAACGCAGAAATCCATTGAATCGCAGGGTATATCAGAAATGTCAGAGTTACCCAAATCTGACCCAGACAAACAGGACATAAACGAACATGGCATATCTCATCCCGACGCGCAGAGACCACTATTACTGGCCTTCCCACAGACAAGCTGAAGATATTAGATCACCGTAGGGAGCAGACTCCCACCTCATAGAAGACCAAAGCAATGAATTCAAAGCCATCCACTCCTAACCGAATGAATCGTAACATAACCGAAGGTACCGTAACTCAACCTAACGTGACGAGACCGCTAGTGCTGCCCTCCCCAGGGCCAAGCAGCGCATACTACAGCTCAGTAGAGCGCAGGAATCCACCGAACAGCAGTTTACAGCACAAAAGTTAATGATATCCGAACCAAACATAGCCTAACCCCACCTAACCAGACGTAACCTGACTCAACGTAACGTGCCGGGGCCACTATTGCAGGCCATCTCGGAGCAAAACTGAGAATATTAGTGCTCTGTTGTGCCCCGATATCCACTTAATTGCAGACTTTGGCAATGGCGTAAATGCAATCCTCACCTAAATTAACCAAAGGCAAAAACGCCAAACGTATCCTAACTAAACCTAATGTGCCGCGATAACTATTGCTGGCCTCCCCAGAGAAAAGCGGAACACGTTAGTGGAGAGTACAACGCAGATATACATATAAACACATTGTATATTGGGAACGTCAAATCTACCACAGCACTAACCCAAACAAACGGAACATTAACAAACGTAGCATAACTCGACCTGGCGTGCCGAGACAGCTATTGCTGCACCCTCTAGAGCCAAGCAGGACATACTAGAGCTTAGTAGAGCGCAGAAATCCACCAAACAGCAGTGTGCTGCACGTAAGTTAAGGCTACCATAACCAAACATATCCTAACCCAACCTAACCGAACGTATCATGACTCAACATAAAGTGCCGGGAAATCTACTGCTGGCCTTCGCAGAGACAAGCTGAAAATATTGGAGCACCGTTGAACCCAGGGATCATCCTAATGTCTGAATATAGACCTAAGGTCAAAGCTATCCTATCCTAAAGTAGCCAAGCATAACATGACCAAACGTAACCTAACTAAACTCAAAGTTCCGCCAGCACTATTTCTGGCTACTCCAGAGCCAAGCAGAACACGTTAGTGGAGAGTAGATCGCAGAAATCCATATAATCGATGTGTATATCGGGAAATTCAACGCTACCCAAGCCTAACCAAAACATTCAGAACATAAACAAACATAGCTTAACTCAACCAAACGTGCCGAGACCGCCATTGCTGTCTTCCCCAGCGCCAAGCAGGGGACACTAGAGCACAGTACAGCGTAGAAGCCCACCGATTTGCAGTGTACATCACACCAGTTAAAGCTACCCTAACCAAACTTAGCCAAACCCAACACGACGGAACGCAAGGTGAAACAAGGTAACGCGCCGAGAGCACCGTTGCTGACACTCCCAGAGCCGAGCTGAATACGTTATAGCACTGCAGGGCTCAGAAATCCACCTAGCAGCTGTCAATAGCGCTAAAGTCAATGCAATCCTCTCCTAAGCCAACAAATCGTAGCATACAGAAACGTGGTATAACTGAACCTAATGTGCCGCGACCACTATTTCTGCCCTCCGCAGTGCCATGCCGGTCATAATAGAACACAGTATAGCGCAGAAATCCGCCGTATAGCAGTGTAGAGGACAAAAGATGGAGGTATCCTCACCAAACCTAGCCTAATCCAACCTAACCGATCGTAACCTGATTAAGTATAACGTGCCGCGAACGCTGTTGCTGGCCTTCCCATAGCCAAGCTGATAATATTAGAACACTGTTGGGCCCAGGAATCCACCCAATAGCAGACTACAGTACTAAAGCCAAATCTATCCTCTCCTGACCCAGCCAAACGTAACATAACCCATCGTAACCTAGCTCAAGCAAACGCCCCACGACCACTGTTGCTGTCCTCCACTAAGCCAAGCTGATAATATTAGAGTACGGTAGGGCGCAGAGATCCAAATAATAGTGCACTGTAGCACTAAAGTCAGAGCTATTCTCGCCTAACTTAAGCAACCGTAACATAAGCAAACGTATCTGATATCAAGCTAACGTACGTGAACACTATTGCTGGCCTCCACTGAGCCAAGCAGAAAACGTCAGTGGAGAGAAGAACGCAGGAATCCACAGAATCGCAGGGCATATCAGAAAATTCAAAGCTTCCCAAACCCAATCCAAACCGACAGAACATGTCCAAACATAGCCTAACTCAACCTAACGTGCAGAGACAGCCATTGCTGACCACCCCAGGGCCGAGCAGGTTACCCTGGAGCACAGTAGAGGGCAGAAATCCACCCAACAGCAGTGAATAGCGCAAAAGTCATAGCTGTCCTTTCCTAATCTGACCAACCTTAACGTTGCCAAACGTAACCGAAATCTACCTAACCTTTCGCCACCACTATTACTGGCCTACCCAGAGCCAAGCAGCATATACTAGAGGAGAGTAGAGCGCAGAAATCCGTAGAAAGGCAGTATACAGCGGAAAAGTTAAAGAAACCCATACCTAACTCAAACCAACATATCGTAACCTGACATAGCAAAACTCAATATAATGTGCCGCGATCACCATGGTTGCCCTGCACTTGGCTAGGCAGATTAGAGTAGAGCACAATAGAGGGCAGGAATCCACCGTGTAATAGTGTATAGCACAAAAGTCAAAGCTAGCTTCTCCTAACCTAACCAATCCTGACATAACCACGTGCAGCATAATCAAACCTAACGTGCCTAGACCACTACTGCTAACTTTCCCATAGCCAAGCAAAATATACTAGAGCACAGCAGAGCGCAGGAATCCAAGGATGAATTGCCACGTAAAGGACCAAAGTCTGAGATATCCTTACCAAACTCATCGTATCCAAATATAGCCAAACGTAACCTAACGCAACCTTACGCCCTTGACCACTACTGCTGGCCTCCAGAGAGCAGGGCGGTGTATTGTAGAGCAATGTAGAGCGCAGGGCACCACCGAATGGCAGTTAGTAGCACAAAAGTCAAAGCTACCCTCGCCTAACCTAACCTAACCTAACTTGCGCTTACGCAACCCAACTCAGCTTAAAGCGCCGCTGCCACTATTTCTGACCTCCGCTTCGCCAAGCAGAGAATAATAGATAACAGTAGAGCGCAGAAATCCAACGAATAGCAGTGCATAGTACAAAGGTTGCCATCCTAACCAAACCGGACCAAATCCAACATAACCAGGCGTATAATAACTAAACGTATCGAGGAGAGTCGTCTATTTTTGCCCTCCATTGAGCCAAGCAGAACAAATTAGAGCACAGTAGAGCGCAGAAATGCACCGAACTGCAGTGTATAGCGTAATAGTCAAAGCCATCCTAATCAAACATATCCTAAACTAAACTTGCCAAACGTAACCTGACACCACCTATTGTGCCACGACGGCCATTGCTGGAGCACCCAAGTGGAGGAGAGTATAGTAGAGCAACGAAGAGCGCGGAAATCCTCCGAAAAGCAGTGCATAGCACAAAAGTCTAAGTTATCCTATACTAACCTGACCACACGTATCATGACCGAACGTAACCTAATACCGCCTGACGCGCCTATACCAATGTTGCTGGCCTCCCCATCGCTAAGCAGAACTTATTGGAGGAGAATGGTGCGCAGACGTCAATGGAATGGCCGTATATAGCAGAAAGGTCGTAGCTATCCGAACCTTACCGATTCTGTCGTAATCTAACCAAACGTAACCTAACACAAACTATCGTGCTGCGGCTACAATTTCTGGCCTACCCAGAGCAAAGCGTGTCATATTAGAGAGCAGTGGAACGGATAAATCCACCGAATATCAGTGCACAGCATAAAAGTCAAAGCTATCCTCTCCTACCGTAACCACGCATAACACAAGCAAACGCAACCTAACTGAACCTAACATGCACCGACCAATGTTGCTGGCCTCCACAGGGCGGAGCAGACCGTATTAGAGCATAGTAGAGGGAAGGAACCCACTGCATAGCAAATTATGGCACGAAAGTCAAAGCTACCCTATCCTAACATAAACAAACCTAACATACCCGAACGTAATTCAACTCAAACTAACGATCCGCGACAAAAATTGCTGGCATTCCCAGAGCAAAGCAGGGCTCATTAGAGGAGTGTAGAGCGCAGAAACATAGAATCCCCGTGCATGGCAGAAAACTCGTGGGTATCCAAACATAACCCAGACAAACATTACCTAACCAAACGTAGCACAAACCAACCTAACGGGCCGAGACCAACATTTCTTGCCATCCCAGAGCCAAGCAGAGCGTATCAGCGCACAGCGGAGCGCAGAAATCCACCGAATGGAGGTGTATAGCACTAGAGTCACAGTTATACTATCCTAACCTATCCAACAATGGCAACACGACCAGACGTAACATGCCTCAACATGACGTGCCGAGACTAATATTTCCGTCATCCGCAGAGGAATGCAGAATATACTAGAGCACAGTAGTGCGCAGAAATACGCCGCATTGCGGTGTAGAGCACATTAGTCGAAGACATTCTAAGCCAACATCTCCTAAACAGAAGCAACCAAACGTGGCCTGCCCCAAACTAACGTGCCACGACCAGTATTGCTAGCCTACGCAGAGGCAAGCGGGACACGACGGAGGAGAGTAGAGCGCAGAAGTCTAAGGAACAGCAGTCCTGTGAAAAAAAGTCAAAGCTATCGTAACCTAACCCAACTAAGCCTAATATAACGAAATGTAAACTCACACAACTTAACGTGCCGCGATCATAATTGCCGGCATCCCAAGATCTAAGCGGAACAAATTGGAGAAGTGCAGTGCAGAAATCAATAAAATCGCAGTGTATTGCAGGAAAGTCAACGATATCCAATCCCCACCCAAACTAATGTAACGTAACCCAACGTAGCACAACTCAAACTAACGTGACGGGACCAAAATTGCTGGCCTCCACAGAGTCGAGCAGAGCATAGCAGAGCAATGTGCAGCGCGGGAATACACCGAATTGCAGTGTATAGCACAAACGTCTGAGTCCTTCCATCCTAACTTAACCCAGCGTAACACGCAAAACGTAAACAAACACAACCTAACGAGCCCAGAACACTACAGCCGGTTTTCCCGTTGCCAAGCGGAACGCATTAGACGACAGTAGAGCGCCGCAGTGCATAGAATAGCGGTGAATAGCGGAAATACCAAATCAATCCTATCCTAACCTACCCAAGCTTAACTTAACCGAACGTAACATAACTCAAGCTAATGTGCAGCGACAATTGTTACTGGCCTCCACAGAATCGACCAGAGCATAGTAGAGCACTGTAGAGCGAAAATGTCCTCAGAATAGCAGTGTACAGTACAAATGTCAATGTTAACCTTTCCTAATCTAAACAAACGTAACATAACGAAAAGTAACCTAACCCAACCTAACGTGCCTAGACGATTGTTGCTGGCGTGCCCATTTCCAAGCAGAACATATTAGAGGAGAGTTGAGCCCCGAGATCCATAGGAAGGCAGTGTATAGCAGAAGAGTCAATGCATTTCTAAACTAACACAAACTCACCTAACCAAACCAAACGTTACCTAACCGAAACTAACATGCCGAGACGACCACTGCTGAAATCCCCAGGGCCAAACAGAATATAATACGGAACAGAAGAGCGCAGAAATCCACCAAATGACAGAGTACAGCACGAAGGTCGAAGCTATCCCTACATAACCCAAACAAACGTAACCTAACCAAACGTAGCCTAACTCAACGTAACGTGCCGATACCACAGTTGCTAGGCTCCACATAGCCAGGCAGGGCACATTAGAGAACAGCAGAAAGCAGAAATCGAACTAATAGCAGTGTATAGCGAAAAAGACATAGCGACTGTAGCCAAATTTATCAAAGCCAAACATAACCGAACGTAATCCAACTAAACCTAACGTGCCGATTGCAATATTGCTGGCTTCGCAAGAGCCAAGCAATATTTTCCAGACAACAGTAGAGCGCAGAGATCCACGGAACAGCTGTGTAAAGCGCAAAGGTCAATGCTATCCTAACCAAGGGTAACCTAACCTAGCCTAACCGAACGCAACTTAGCTACACCTGACGTGACACGGCCACGAGCCTCACGACAGCCAAGCCGAATAAAGCAGAGCAATGTAGATCGCGGAAATGCTACCAAATTGTAGTATACGGCACAAAAGTCAAGGTTACCCTAACCAAACGTAGCCTAACATATCCTAACCAAACGTAACATAGCTCAACCCAACTTGCACAGACCATTATTGCTGGCCTCCTCAGGGTATACCAAAACATACTAGAGTGGGGCTGAACACGGAAGTCCATATAACAGCACTTTGCAGCAGATATGTCAAAGCTACGAAAAAATAACCCAGACTAACGTAATCCACCAAACGTAGCCTAACTATGCATAACGTGCTGCGACCACTACGGCCAGACTACCCAGGGCCGAGCAAGGTATATTACAGCGCAGTTGAGCACGGATCCACCGAATAGCAATGCATAGCACAGAAGTGAAATCTACCACATCCTGTCCTAACCAAACGTAACATAACCAAACGTAAGCTAATCCAACCTAACGTGCCAAGACTACAACTTGTGGCCAACACAGAGACAAGCAGAGTATTCCAGAGCACAACAGAGCGAAGAAATCCATCGGATGGCAGTGTACAGTGCAACAGTCAAAGCCACCCTGTCCTAACCTAACCAATCGTAATACAACCAAACGTATCCTAACTCAACCTATCGTGATGCAATCACTATTGCTGGCTTCCCCAGCGCCAAGCAGAACACATTAGAGGAGTGTTGAGTGCAGGAATCCATAGAATCGCAGTGTATAGCAGAAAAGTCAAATCTATCCAAACCTAATCAAAGGCGACATAACCGAACAAACGTCGCCTAACTGGACATAACGTGCCGCGACCGCCATTACTGGTCTCCCTAGAGACAGGCAAAAGTTAGTAGGGCACAGTATAGCACAGAAATCGAACGAAAAACTGTGTACACCACAATAGTCATAGCTACCCAAACCAAACCAGTACTAACTTAACAAAGCCAAACCTAGCCTATCCCAACTTAACGGGCCGAGACCTCTATTACTGACCTCCCAGAGCCAAGCAGAATATACTAGGGCGCAGTGGAGCGCAGAAGACCGTCGCAATGCAGTGTATAGCACAAAAGTCGAAGATATCCTGAACGAGCCTGTCACTACCTGACATAGCCTAACGCCGCATGATTCAACCTAACGTGCCGCCGCCAGTATTGGCGGCCTCCGCAAAGTGAAGCAGAACATATTAGAGGAGAGTAGGGCGCAAAAACGCAGGGAACCGTACTGCTCAGCAGAAATGTCAAAGATATCCGTACCTAATCCGGGCAAACATGGCATATCGAAATGTATAATAACGCAACATAACGTGCCGCGGCCACTACGGCTGGACTCCCCAGGGCCAAGCAGAATTTGAAAGAGCACAGTAGGGCGCAGAAAACCATAGAATATCAGTGTTGAGCACAAATATCAAAGCTATCCTAACCTAACCCAGCCGAACCTAACCTAACCGAATGTAATGTAACTAAACTTCAAGTGCCCAGGACGTATTTGTCAGGCTCCCAAGTGCTAAGCAGAACGTATTGGAGGAGAGCAGGGACCAGAAATCAGTAGATTCGCAGTGTATAGCAGAAAAGCCGAAGCAACCCAAACCAAACCACAACTAGCATAATCTAATCAAACGTAGCCTAACAATATGTAACGCGCCGCGACCACTATTGCCGGCATCCACATCGCCAAGCAGAACATTTTAGAAGAGAGTAGACGGCCGTAGTGCATAGGATAGCAGTGTATGTCAGAAAAGTCTAAGATATTATATCCTAAACTTAACAAACCTAACATAGCCATCCGCAACATAACTCAGACTAGCGTGCCGAGATCACAGTTGCTGGCACCCCCAGAGCCAAGCCGAGCATACTGGATCTCAGTAGGGAGCAGAGCTCCACCTTAGAGTAGTGTATATCACAAAGATCAAAGCCATCCAGACCAAACCAAACCTTACCTAACGTAACGAAAATTAATATAACTCAACCAGTCGTGCCGCGATCACTATTGCTGGCGACCTCAGAGGCCAGTAGGGTATGATAGAGCACAGTAGGGCGCAGACGTGCATAGAATAGTTGTGTTGAGCACAAAAGTCAGTGCTATCCTGACCTAACCCAATCTGACCCATCCTAACCAAATGTAACCTAACTCACCTTAACGTGCCGCGGTCGAAACTACCGGCATCCCAAGATCTGAGGGGAACACGATAGAGGACTGTAGAGCGCAGAAATCTGAAGAATGGCCGTGTATAGCAAAAAGGTAAAAGCTATCCAGACCCAACAAAAGCTAGCATAGCCCAAGCGAACGTAGCGTAACACAAACTAACCTGCCGAGACCGCTGTTGCTTGCCTCCCAAGAGCCAAGCGGAATTTAAGAGAACACGGTGCAGCGGTGAAAGCCGCCGAATAGCAGTGTATAGCACAAATGTCAAGGATATCCTAACTTAACTTGTCCCAACCTAGCATAACCAAACGCAGCTATACTAAACCTAGCGAACAGAGAACACCTTTCCTGGCTTCCCCAGTACCACGCAGAACATATTACAGCACAGTAGAGCGCAAAGATCCACCGAACAGCGGTGCATAGCACAAAGGCCACAGCCATCATAACAAAACCAGTCCCACCTAGCATAAACAAGCGCAACACAACATAACCTGACGCGCCGCTGCCCCTATTCCTGGCCATCACAGAGTAAAGCAGAGTATATTAGGTCGCTGTAGAGCGTAGAAACACAACGAATAGCAGTGTACAGCACAAAAGTAAAAGCTGTCCCAGCCGAACCTAGCCAAACGTAACATAACCAAACATACCATATCCCAGCATGACATGCCGTTGCGCTATTGCTCGCCTTCCCATTGACAAGCTGAACATATTAGGGCACAGTAGAGCACAAATATCCGACGAATAGCGGTGTATATTACAAAAGACAAGGAGCTCCTAAACCAGCTTTCCATAACCTAGCCTATTCAAACGTATCCTCGTACAAAGTATCGTGCCGAGACCGCTATTGCAGGCCTCCGCAGAGCAAAGCTGAACATGTTAGGGCCGAGTTCAATGCAGGAATCAATTTTATAGCAGTGTATTGAACAAAACTCAAAGCTAACCTTGCCCTAACCTAACCAATCGTGACATAACAAAACGTAGCATAAATCAACCTAAGGTGTCACGACCTGGATTGCTGGCCTCCACAGAGCAAAGCAGAACATATATGTGGATAGTAGGACGCAGAAATACTTAGATTCGCGGTGTATGCCAGAGAAGTATAAGGTAACCTGCCTCAAGCCAAACGAACAGAACCTACACTAACATAGCCTAACTCAGCATAACGTGCCGCGACCGCTATTTCTGGACTCCCCGCGGCCAAGCAGTACGTAGTCGAGTAGTGTAGAGCGTAGAATTCCACCGAATATCGGTGTATATCTCGAAAATAGTATCAGTCCAAGCCAAACAAAGCCTAACTTTATGAAGCCAAACGTAGCCTAACTCAAACGAACGGTCCGAGACCCCTACTATTGGTCACCCCAGAGTCGATCAGAGTATAGTAGAGCGACGCAGAGCCTAGAAATCCACCGAAAAACAGTCTACAGCACAAAAGTCGAAGGTACCATATCCTAACCTATTCAAGCGTAAAATAACCAAACGCAATATAACATAACCTTACGTACCGAGACCACTATGGCTAGCCTCCCCAGAGCCTAGCAGAATATACTACGGCACAGTAGAGAGTAGAAATCCACCAAATTGCGGCGTGTAGCACAAAACTCGTGGCTATCCTAACCAAACCTTGAACACCCGGACGTATCCAAACGTAGGCTATCTGAACCTAACGAGCCGAGAACACTACTCCTGGCCACCTCAGAGCCAAGCAGCATATACTAGAGCACAGTAGATGCAGATATCCGCCGAATTTCAGTGTATAGCACAAAAGTCAAAGATATCATAACGTAACCTGTGCTAACCAAACCTAACAGGACGTAGCATAACTAAACGTAACGTGCCGAGAATACTATGGCTGGACTCCCCAGAGCCAAGCATTGCATGCTAGAGCAATGTAGAGTTTAAAAATCCACCCAAAATAGGGGTATGGCGCACAACTCACATCTATGATCTTCCAAACCAACGAATCGTAAAATATCCAGACGCAGCATAACTCAACCTAACGTGGCACGACCACTATTGCTGGCTTCCCCAGTGCCAAGCAGAAAGTAATAGAGCACAGCAGAGCGCAGAAAATCACCGAATAGCAGTGTCCACCACAAAAGCCAAAGCCATAATACCCAAACGCAACCTAACCTAACCTAGCAAGCCTACCGTGCCGCGACCGCGATTGCTCGCTTCCCCAGAGTCCAGTAGAGTATAGTAAAGCAATGATACGAGCAGATATCCACTAAATAGCAGTGTATACCGTAAAAGTCAAAGTTATCCTATCCTAATCTAACCAAACGTACCATAACCAAACGTAGCATAACAGAGCCTAACGCGCCGAGACCTCTATTCCTGGCTTCCCCAGAGCAATACAGAGAATGTAAGATCACGGTAGAGCGCAGAAATCCACCGAAAAGCAGTGTACAGCACAAAAGTCAAAGCTATTCTCTCCAAACCTAACCAATCGTAACATTGCCAAACGTAACGTACCTCAGCCCAACGTGACGCGACCTCTATTGCTGGCCTGCCCAGAATCAAGAAGAACATATTGGAGGGGGTGGATCGCAAATATACATGGAATCGCAGTGCATAGCAGAAATGTCGGAGTTATACAAACCTAGCCAAAGCAAGCATAACCTAGGCGAACGAAGCCTAACTGAACATAACGTGCTGCGACCACTATTGCTGCCCTCCCAGAGCCGAGAAGAACACAGCGGAGGAGAGTAGTGCTCAACAATCCACAGAATCGCAGTGTATAGCAGAAAAGGCAGGAATAACCGAAGCCAACCCAAACACACCTAACATAGCCAGACGTAGCCTATCTCAACAAAACTTGCCGCGACCACTATTGCTGGCCTCGCCGGGGCCAAGCAGAAAATAGTCGAGACAAGTAGAGCACAGAAATACACAGCACAGCAGAGCACAGCACAAATGTCGATGCTATAATGTCCAAACCTAACCAATATTAACACGACCTAACGTAACCTAACTGAATCAAATGGGACGCGACCACTAATACTGGCCTCCACACCGCCGAGCAGAACATATTACAGGAAATTAGAGCACAGATATCCATAGAATCGCAGTGTATAGCAGAGAAGTCTAGGATATCCGAACCCGACGCATACAAGCATAACCTAATCAAACGTAGCCTATCACAACTTAACGTGCCGCGACCAGTACTGCTGGCCTCGCCAGGTCCAAGCAGAATGTAATAGAGCACAGTGGAGCGCAGAAACGCACCGAAAAGCAGTGAAGAGTGCGAAAGCCAAAGCTACCATGACCAAACGTATCAAAACATATCCCAACCGAACGCAATCTATCTCAACCTAACGTGCCGAGACAACTATTGCTGGGCACCCTAGTGCCAAGAGGAATATATTACAGCACAGTAGGGCGAAGAAATCCACAGAACAGAAGTGCGCAGCGCAAAACTCGTAGCTATCCTGTCCTAAACTAACCAAACGTAACGTAATCAAACGTAGCGTAAGTCAGCCTAACGTGCCGGGACCACTACTGCTGGCCTCCCACGACCAAGCAGAATATAGTATAGCAGAGTGGAGCGCAGAAGTACGCTGAATAACAGTGTCCATCGGGAAAGCCAATGCTATCTTAGACGAACGTTACACAACCTAACAAAGCCAAACGTAGCCGCTCTCTACCAAGCGTGCCGAGACCAACGTTTCTGGCCTCGCCAGAGCCAAACAGAGGAATTAGATCACAGTAGATCTAATCAGCACAAATCCACCGCATTGCGGCGTATAGCACAAAAGTCGAAGATATCCTGACATAAACTGGCCTAACTCATCCTAACCTAACGTAGCCTATCCGACCATAAGGTGCCGAGACCACAACTGCTGGCTGCCCCAGATTCAAGCAGAACACCCTAACGTATAACAGAACGCAGCAATGCTCCTAATAGCAGTGTGTGTCAATGAAGTCGAAGCCATCCAGCCCTAACATAGGATAGAGGGGCCAGCAGTAGTGGTCGCGGCATGATAGGCTTAGTTACGTAACTCTTGGCTATGCTTCGATTGATTATGTTTGGGTATAATAGTTTAGACATTTGCGCTAGCACTACTGTTCGGTGGACTCCTGCGCTCTGCTCTGTTCTAGTGTATCCTGCTTGGCTATGTGCATGGCAGCAATAGAGGTCCCAGCACGTCAGGATGTCTTAAGTTGCGTACGGTTACGCTACCTTAGTTCTGGTTAGGACGGGATAGCCTTCACTCTTGCGCTATACACCGATTTTCGTTGTACTTCTGTGACCTACTGTGCTATGATATGCTCTGCTTTGCTCTGGGTATGCCAGATGTGGTGGCCGAGGCACGTTGGTTTGAGTTTGGTTACGTTCGGTCATGTTACGTCTGTTTGGGTTAGGTTTGGATTGCTTTGGCTCTTCTACCACTCACTGCGATTTTATGGACTACTTCGCCCTGCTCTCCTATAGTATGTTTTGCGTGGCTATGTTGAGGCCAGCGAAAATGTTCTCGGCACATTACGTTTAGTTGGGTTACGGACAGTTACGTTACGTTTGCCTATGTTAAGACAGGGTAGCAATGTGCTATACACTGCCATTCGGTGGATTTCTGCGCCCTGCCGCGCTCTAGCATTTTCAGCTTTGGTCTGGGATTGCCAGCAATTGTGGCCTCGGCACGGTATATTGTGTCAGCTGACGTTCGGTTAGGTTGGGTTTGGATACGTTTGATTAGCGTAGCTTTAACTTTTCTGCTGCACACAGCTATTCGGTGGACTTCGGCGCACCACTGTGCTCTAGTATGTCGTGCTTGGCCCGGTGGCGGAGGGACTGCAGTATCGGTTTCTGCATGTTGGGTTGTGTTAGGCTCCGTTTGGCTATTTTCGGTTGGTTTTGGTTAGGCATGGATAGCTTTGACTTTTCGGATATACACCGCGATTCAATGGAATTCAGCGCACTACTCTCCGCTGGTGTCCTCTGCTTGGCACAGGGGAGGCCAGTAATTGTGGCCGCGACACGTTAGGTTGAGTTAGGTTACGCTTGGTTACGACACAATTGGTTAGGTTAGGCTTGGAGAGCTTTCACTTGAGAGCTATAGTCTGCTATTAGGTGGACCCCTGCGACCTACAGAGCTCCAACATTTCCACCCTGGCTCTGGGAAGAACACCAATAGTGGTTTCGGCCCGATATGTTGAGTCAGGTTACGTCCGGTTATGTTGGGTTAGGCTAGGTATTCTAATGGTAGCTTCAACTTTTATGATGTACACTGCTCCTCGGTGGACCTGAGCGCTCTACTGCCCTCTAGTATGTCCTGCTTGGCTCTGGGGAGGGCAGCAATAGCGTTCTAGGCGCGTAAGCTTGACATAGGCTATGTTTGTTTATGCTCTGTTTGTTTGGGTTAGGCTTATGTAGTTCCGCCTTTCTGATATACACTGCGGTTCTATGGATTCCTTCGTTCTACTCTCTACTAATTTGTTCTGCTTGGCCCTGGGGATGCCATCTACGGTCGTCGCGGCATGTGAGATAGAGTTTGGTTACGGTTGGTTATGTTACAATTGCTTAGGTTACGAGAGGGTAGCTTTGACTTTAGTGCTATGGTCTGCTATTAGGTTGATTTCTGCGTCTTACAGTGGCCATGTATTCTCAGCTTGGCTTCAGGAAAGCCAGCAATAGTGGTCTCGGCACGTTACGTTCAGGTAGGTTATGCTCGATTACATTACGTTTGGCAATGTTACGACAGTATAGCCTTGACTTTCCTGTTATACACTGCTGTTCGGTTGATTTCTGAACCCAACGGTGCCCCATCATACACCGCTTGGCCGTGGGGGGCCAGAAATGGTGGTCTCGTCACGTTAAATTGATTTATGTTACTTTCGCATATGTTACGTTTGGTTAGATAAGGATAGGGCAGCCTCGACTATCGTGCTATACGCTGTTACTTGGTGGATATCTGCTCTCTAATGTGCTCTACTATATTCTACTTGACCCTGTTCAGGCCAGCAGTAGTGGTCTCGGCACGTTAGGTTGAGCTACGTTACGTTCGAATATATTACGTTTGGTTACGTTAAGCTTGGCTATGTTATGACAGCATAGCTGTGACTTTTGTGCTACACAGTGCTATTTGGCGGTTATCTGCGCACAACTGTGCTCTATTATGTTCGGATTCTCTATGGGGAGGACAGCAATAATGGTCTCGGCACGTTAGGTATAGCTATGTTACCTTTGGCTGTGTCACGTGCGGTAAGATTAGGACCGGAAAGCTCTGACTTTTTTGCTGTACGCTGTTATTCGGTGAAATTTCTGCTCTCCTCATTGCTCTACTATACTCTGCTCGTCTCTGGGGAGACCAGCAATGGCGGTCGAGGCACGACAATTTGAAATATGTTACGTTTGGCTATGTTAATATTTGTTTGGTTAGGGAAGGATAGCTCTGCCTTTTGTGCTGTACACAGCTATTCAGTGAATTTCTGCGCTCTGCCCTGCTCTAGTATGTTCTGCTTGGCTTCGCGGAGGCTAGCAATGGTAGCGTAACCACGTTATGTTCAGCTATGCTACGTTCGGTATGGTCCCGTTGAGTCAGGTTAGGTTAGTGTATCTTTGCCTCTTTTGCTGTACATAGCAGTGGGGCCGATTTCTGCACCCTCCTGTGCCCAAGTACATTCTGCTTGGCTCTGTGGAGGTCAGCAATAGTGGTCTCGGCAATTTGTGCATAGCAATGTTTCGTTTCGTTTTGTTATGTAGGATATATTTGGTCAGTGTGGCTTTGACTTTAGAGCAACACACTACCCTTCGTTGGATCTCTGCTCTGTACATTGCTCTACTAGCCTCCGCTCGGCTCTGGGAGGCCAGTAATGGTCGTCGTGGCACGTTCGATTCTGTTAGATTACGTTTGGCTAGGTTAAGTAAGTTTGGTTTATGTTTGGATATGTTTGACTCTTCAGCTATTCACTGCTATTCTATGGATTGGTGCGCTCTTGTTCCCTCTATTATTTTCTGCTTAGCCCTCGGGAGGCAAGCAATAGTGGCCGCGGCATGGTAGGTTGTGTTACGTTATATTCGGCAATGCTACGATTTGTTATGTTAGGGTAGGATAGCTATGACTTACGTGCTATGCGCTGCTCTTCGGCGGCTTTCTGCGCTCTACATTTCTCTACTGTACCGACCTCGTCCCCGGGTACGACAGCATATTGCTCGTGGCTCGATACGTATTGATATGTTGCGTTTGCTACGTTATGTTAGGCTTTGTTTGGTTGGCATAGCATCGACATTCGTGCTGTACACAGTCAGGCGGTGTATATCTGCTCTCTACCATCGGCTAATAAGTTTTGCATGGACCTTGGGATGCCACCGATCGTGGTCCAGGCACGTTACCTTCAGTTATCTTAAGTTTGCTTAGGTTATGCGTGATTTGGTTGGGTTTGGGTCATTTTGACCTGTGTGCTACACAATGCCATTATATGGATTCCTGCGCGCTACTGTGCTCTATCTAAATCTGCATTTCTCTGCGGACGCCAGCAATAGTGGTCGCGGCATATTAGATTCTGCTATTTTACGTTTGGCTATGTTAGGCTTGGTTGGGCTTGGTTGGGTTAGCTTTGACTTTTCTGCTATACACTGCTATCCGGTGGATTTCTGCAATTTACTGTGCTCTAGTGTGATCTGCTTGGCTCTGGGGAGGCCAGCAATAATGGTCTCGGCAAGATAGGTGGAGGTATGTCACCTTTGGTTGGGCTAGGTTGCGTTGAGTTTTGTTAGGTTTCCTGCGTCTTTTGTACTCTTCCCTACTATTCTAATGATTGCTGCCATCTGCTCTCGCCTAATATGTTCTGCTCTTCTCCGGGTAGGACAGAAGCTATGGCCGCTGCACGATAGGTTGCATTAGATACCGTTTGAATAGTTAGATGCCGTTTATATTATTGTGGGTTAGGATAGGTTAGTTTTATCTTTTGTCCCCCACACTGCAATCATATTGATTACTGCGCCCTACTCTGCTCTCTCATATTCTGTCTGTCCCTGTAGACTCCACCAATAGACGTCGCAGCACATTATGTTTGGATATTTTAGGTTCGGTTAGGTTATGTCAGGATCGGTTTGGTTGGTATAGCTTTAACCTTCGTGCTATACACTGCTATTCGGTTGATTTCTACGCTCCACATTGCTCAAGTATATTCTGCTCTGCTCCGGGGAAGCCATAAATAGTGGTCGTGTTACGTTAGGTTCGGTTACAATAGGTTCGGACATGTTTGCTATGGATGGCTCTGCCTTTTGCGCTCTACGTTGCTCTAGCATATTCTGCTTCGCCCCGGAGAGGGCAGCAACAGTGGTTTCGGCGCGTTATGTCGAGTTGGCTTGAGTTCGGATAGGTTTGGTTAGTTTGTGTGGGCGTGGTTACCTTCGGCATTTCGGCTATACACTGCTAGTCTATCGGCTTCTGAGCCCCGCTCCTCTCTAATATGTTCTGATGGGCTATTGGGAGGTCAGTAATAGTGGCCGCGGCTCGTTAATTTGAGCTCGGCTACGCTTGGCTACGTTAGGTTTGTATGGGTTAGGTTAGGGTAGCTTTGACTTTCTAGCTGTACACCGCTAATCTATGGATTTCTATGCCCTACTCTCCTCTAGCATGTTCTGCATGTAACTGTTGTCTCCAGCAATAGTTGTCCAGGCACTTTATGTTGAGCTATGTTACGTTCGGATGGCACAGGTTAGTTTGTGTTAGGGGAGCGTAGCTTTGATTTTTCTGCCATACACTGCTATTCTGCGGATACCTGCGCTCCACTCTCAACTATCATAAAGGGCTTGGCTCTGGGGAGGACAGCATTTGTGGTCGCGGCACGTTAGGTTCAGTCAGGATACGTTTCGCTACGTTGCGATTGACTAGGATATTTCAGGACAGCTTTAACTTTTTTGCTGTACACTGGTTTTCGGTCGATTTCTGTGCTCTCCTCTCCTCTAATATGCCCTTCTTGTCTCAGTAGAGGGCAGCAATGGTGCTCTCCGCACGTTAGGTTGAGTTATGTTGCGTTTCGTTACGTGTGGTTTGGCCACGTTTGGTCAGGATGGTTTCGACTTTTGCGCTTTATACTGCTATTGGAATGACACCAGCGTCCTACATTGCTCTGCTGTAATCTGCTTAGCTCTTCTAATGCCAGGAATAGTGGTCGTGGCACGCCAGGTTGGGCTCCGAAAAGTCCGCTTATTTTAGGTTTGGTTAGGTTAGGATAGGACAGCTCTGGCCTTTGTGCCATACACTGCTATTCTGCAGATTTTTGCGCTCTACTGCCATCTAATATACTCTGCTTTGATCTGGGATATCCAGAAATGGTGGCCGTGGCGCGTTCGGTTGAGTTAGTTTATATGTGCTAAGGTTCGGTTTGTTTGGTTTAGGTTAGGATGTCTTTGATTGTCGTGCTATACACTGCCAGTCTATGGTCCTTTGCGCTCTGCTCTCCTCTAAAATGCTCTACTTGGCACTGGGGGGCCAGCAATAGTGGTCTCGGTGCGTTATGTTTCGTTGGACTACGTTTGCATATGGCAAGTTTGGAAATTTGAGGACAGAATGGCTTAAGCTTTTGTGCCATTCGCTACCCTTCAGTGCATTTCTGCGCTCTACTGCGCACTGACATGCTCTGCTTGGCTCTGCGGTGACCTGCAATAGCGGCCTCGGCACGTTATATTGAGCTAGGCTACCTTTGGATATGCCACCTTTGCCTAGGTTGGGATAGTCTGCATTGACTTTTGTGCTTTACACTGCTATTCGGCGAATTTCTGTGATCGGTTTTGCTGTACTGCATACTGCCTTGCTCTGCAGAGGCCAGGATCAATGTTCGCGCCACGTCATGATGTTTCATTCTGCGCTCGGTTATGTTAGATAAGGTCAGGTTACGTTAGGATATCTGCGGCTATTCTGCTATTCACAGCAATGCGGTGGATTTCGGCGCCCTACTGGGCTCAAGTACATGCTGCTTGCAGTTGTGGGATCCAGCAATACAGGTCTTTTCATGTTAGGTTGAGTTATGCTACGTTTGAGTATGCTACGTTTGTCTAGGTAAGGACGCACTGCTTTGATTTTTGTGCTATTCACTCCTATTCGGTGGATTTCTACGCTCTGTTGTGCTCTAATGAGCTCTGCCTGACTCTGAGGAGGCCATGGGAGGCCAGCAATAATTTTATCGTCTCGTGATGTTGAGTTACACTACCTTTGGGTAGGTTAGGGGGGGGGGGGGTCAACTTATTTCAGGGTTTGTTTGACTTTTGTGCTATACACTGCCATTCGGTGGATTTCCGTGACCTACTGTACTGTAGTACATTCTGCTTGCCTCTGTGCAGGGCAGAAATATTGGTCTCGTCACGTCGTGCTAAGTTACACTACCTTTGGATAGGTTTGGTAGGGTCAGGTTAGGTCAGGGTATGTTTGACTTTTGCGATGTACAGAGCAATGCGGTGGGTTTCTGCGCTCTGCTGCACTATAGCACACTCTGCTTCGGTCTGGCTAGGCAACGAGCAGTGGTTGCTGCACGATATGTTGAGATATGCTACGGTAGGTTAGGTCAGGTTAGGACAAGTTATACTAGAGTATCTACGGTTTTTGTGTTTTCCATTGCAATACGGTGGATTTCTACGCTATACTGTGATCTGGCATACTCTCTTTGTCTCTGTGGATGCCAGCAATAGCGATACAGTCGTGATAGTTTGGGTTAGGCTCCGTTGATATGAGTTAAGTATGGCCAGTTTAGGATAGACTACTCTGACCTTTGTGCAATGCACTGCTATTTGGTTGATTGCTGCGCTCTGATGTGCTCCAATATTCTCTGCCTGGCGCTACGAAGGCCATCAATAGAGGTCGCGGAAAGTTATGTTGAGTTAGACTACGTTTCGTTAGGTTAGGTTAGGTCAGGTTAGGTTAGGGTATCTTTGGCTCTCGGGCTCTACACTTCTATTCGGTGGATCTCTGCGCTCTAATGTGTGTTAATATACTCTGCTTGTCTCTAAGAAGGCCTTCAATATCGTTCGCAGCACGTTATTCTCTGTTATGCAATGTTTGGTTAGGTTAGGATATGTCAGGTTAGGTTAGGATATCCTCGTCTCTTGCGCTATACGCTGTCATTCGGTGGATTTCTGGGCTCTGCATTGCACTACCATACTCTTCCCGGCTCTGGAAAGGCGAGTAATAGCGGTCGCTGCACGTTAGTTTGTGATAGTTCACGTTTTGTTAGGTTAGTGTAGTGTAATGTTTGCAGCACGCTCCGCTGAGTCACGCTACGTTTCCGTTAGGTTAGGCTATGTGAGGTTATGTTAGGATATCTTCGACTTCTGTGCTATTTACTGCAATGCGGAGGATTTCTGCGAGCTGCTCTGCTCTAGTGCGCTCTGCTTGTCTCCGGGGAGGTCAGCAATAGCTGTCTCGCCATGTTAGGTTGAGTTAGGCTACGTATGGGTTTGTTACGTTTGATTCGCTTAAGATAGGTTATTTTGACCTTTGTGCTAATCACCGCTATTCGGTGGTCTTGTGCGTTCTAATGTGCTCTAATATGCTCTGCTTGGCTCTGTGAGGCAAGCAGTATTGGCCTCGTCACGTTATGTTGAGCAACACTACGTTTGGATATGTTAGGTTAGAACAAGTTAGGTCCTGCTATGTTCGACTTTTGTGCTACACACTGCAATGCTGTGATTTCTGAGCTCTGCCATACTCTAGTATTTTCTGCTTAGCCATGGGAATGCCAGCAATAATGGCTTAGGCACGTTTGGTTGAGTCCGGTTACGTTAGGTTGCGTTTGGTTAGTTTAGCTTCGGTCAAGTTCTGTAAGGTTAGCTTTGACTTTCGTGTTAAACACTGATGTTCGGTCGATTTCTGCGCACTTCGGAGCTCTACTACATTCTGCTTCGCCCTGTGGACGCCGGCAATAGTGGTCGCGGCACGTTACGTTTAGGTAGGCTAAGATCGGTTTGGTTACGTAATCATGGGTTAGGCCTGGATAGATATGAGCTTCGTGCTGTACAATGCGATTCTACTGACTTCTGCGACCTATTGTCCTGTAGTAAGTTCTGCTCGACTGTGTGGAAGCGAGCAATGGTGGTCTCGGCACGTTGGGTTTAGTTATGTTACGTTTCGTTCGGTTGGGTTTGGAAAGCATGGTTAGGATTCCAATGACTTTTGTGCTATACACTGCTATTCTGTGGAATTCTGCGCCTTACGTTGCTCTGCTATATTCTGCTAGGCTCTCGGGAGACCAGGAGCAGTATTCGCGGAAATGTATGTTCAGTTATGATGCGTTTGGTTTGGTTAGGTTTGATCAGGTTATGCTTGGGTATCTTCGACATTTGTGCTATTCACTGCAGTGCGGTGGATTTCTGCGCACGGCTGTTATGTAGAATATACTGCTTGTCTATGTGGACGCCTCCAACATTGGTTTCTTCAGGCAAGTTTAGTTATGTCACGTTTGGATATGTTAAGTTTGGCTAGGTTCGGATTAGCAACTACGTCTTTTGTGTTATTCACTGCTATTCCGTGGATTTCTGCACTCTACTTTGCTCTAAAATATTCAGCTTTGCTCTAGTGGGGCCAGCAATAGTGGTATCGGCTCGTTCCGTTGAGTTAGGCTACGGTCTGTTAGGTTAGGTTAGGTCAGGTTAAGTTAGGATATCTTAGACTTTTGCGCTTTGAACTGCAATGGGGCGGATTTCTGCGCCTTACTGCGCTCTAGAATCTTCTGTTAGTCTCTGTGGAAGTCAGCAATAGTGGTCTAGGCACGTTGGGTTGGGGTAGGTTTAGTTTGGTTACGCTGCGTTCGGTTAGCTTGGGTTAGGATACATATGACTTTCGTGCTACACACTGCTCTTCGGTGGATTCTTGCGCCCCGCTGTAATCTGATATGTTCAGTTCAGCTCCGCAAAGGGCCGCAATTGTCTCGGCTCCTTACGCTGAGTTGGGATAAGTGTGTATGGTTTAAGTTAACTCCGATTAGGTTAGGTTTTCTCTACTTCTGTGTTTTACACTGCAACGCCGAAGATTTCTGTGATCTACTGCACCCTTGTTTTTTCTGCTTAGCTCTGGCAAGATCCGTAATAATGGTGAAGGGCGGTTAGGAGGCGTTAGGTTACGCCCTGTTATGCTGCGATTGGTTAGCTTAAGCTAGGACAGCTCTGACTTTCTGCTATACACAGCCACTCGGTGGTCTTCTGCGATCTGCTGTGCTCTAGTATTTTCTGCTTGGCTCGGGGGTGGCCAGCAGCAGTTGTCTCGGCACCTAAAGGTCAGCAATGCTACGTACGGGTATGTTACGTTTGGTGACATTAGGAAGTGATAGTTCAGTCTTTTGTGCTATACACTGTTATCCGCTGAATTCAGCGTTCCACCGTGTTCTAATATTTTCTGCTTGGCTCTGGGGATGCCAGCGATGGTGATCTCCGCACGTTAGGTTGAGTTATGTTACGTTCAGTTCGGTTAGGTGTGGTCGCGTTATGTTATGACAACTTCAACTTCTGTACTACGCACTGTAATGCGGTGGGTTTCTGCGCACTACTGCGCTCGTACATTCCGCTTTCCTTTGTAGAGGCCAGAAATAGTGACCTCGTTATGTTAGTCTGAGTTAGGTTACGTTTGGTTAGGTCAGGTTAGTCTACATTTGATTAGTATAGATGCTACTTTCGTGATATACACACTTAGTCGGTGAATTCCAGGCATCTGCTGCGCTCTACTACATTCCACTTGGCTATGGGGTGGCCAGAAGCAGTGGTCGCTGCACGTTATGTTGAGCTATGCTACGTTCGGGTAGGTTATGTTAGGTTATGTTATGCAAGAGTACTACGGCCTTTGCGCTATTCACTGAAATGCGGTTGATGTCAGCGCTCTACTGTGCCCTAGTACATTCTGCTTGTCTCTGTGGAAGTCAGCAGCAGTGATCTCGGCATGTTAGGTTTAGCTATGCCACGTTCGGTTATGATACGCTGGGTGAGGTAAGGATAGGACATCTTTGCCTTTTGTGCGGTACGCTGCTGTTCGATGGATTTCTGCTCTCTACAGTGATCTAATATTCCCTTCTTTGATATGAGAATGCTTGAAATAGTGGCTGCGGCGCGATAGGCTTTGTTAGGTTTTGTTCGGTTAGGTTAGGTTACGTTACGTTTGGTTAGGACGGCCTTTACTTCTGTTTTATGCACTACTATTCGGTGCATTTCTGCGCTCTACTGTGCTCTATCTTATTCTGTTTGTCTCTGGTGAAGCCAGCAGTAGTGTTCGCGTCACATTGGGTTTAGGTATTTTACGCTAGGTTAGGATAGGGTAAGTCTGGTTAGGCCTGAATATCTTCGACTTTTGTGCTCTACAGTTATGTTATGCAAGAGTACTACAGCCTTTGCGCTATTCACTGAAATACGGTTGATGTCAGCGCTCTACTGTGCTCTATCTTATTCTGTTTGTCTCTGGTGAAGCCAGCAGTAGTGTTCGCGTCACATTGGGTTTAGGTATTTTACGCTAGGTTAGGATAGGGTAAGTCTGGTTAGGCCTGAATATCTTCGACTTTTGTGCTCTACAGTTATGTTATGCAAGAGTACTACAGCCTTTGCGCTATTCACTGAAATACGGTTGATGTCAGCGCTCTACTGTGCTCTATCTTATTCTGTTTGTCTCTGGTGAAGCCAGCAGTAGTGTTCGCGTCACATTGGGTTTAGGTATTTTACGCTAGGTTAGGATAGGGTAAGTCTGGTTAGGCCTGAATATCTTCGACTTTTGTGCTCTACAGTTATGTTATGCAAGAGTACTACAGCCTTTGCGCTATTCACTGAAATACGGTTGATGTCAGCGCTCTACTGTGCTCTATCTTATTCTGTTTGTCTCTGGTGAAGCCAGCAGTAGTGTTCGCGTCACATTGGGTTTAGGTATTTTACGCTAGGTTAGGATAGGGTAAGTCTGGTTAGGCCTGAATATCTTCGACTTTTGTGCTCTACAGTTATGTTATGCAAGAGTACTACAGCCTTTGCGCTATTCACTGAAATACGGTTGATGTCAGCGCTCTACTGTGCTCTATCTTATTCTGTTTGTCTCTGGTGAAGCCAGCAGTAGTGTTCGCGTCACATTGGGTTTAGGTATTTTACGCTAGGTTAGGATAGGGTAAGTCTGGTTAGGCCTGAATATCTTCGACTTTTGTGCTCTACAGTTATGTTATGCAAGAGTACTACAGCCTTTGCGCTATTCACTGAAATACGGTTGATGTCAGCGCTCTACTGTGCTCTATCTTATTCTGTTTGTCTCTGGTGAAGCCAGCAGTAGTGTTCGCGTCACATTGGGTTTAGGTATTTTACGCTAGGTTAGGATAGGGTAAGTCTGGTTAGGCCTGAATATCTTCGACTTTTGTGCTCTACAGTTATGTTATGCAAGAGTACTACAGCCTTTGCGCTATTCACTGAAATACGGTTGATGTCAGCGCTCTACTGTGCTCTATCTTATTCTGTTTGTCTCTGGTGAAGCCAGCAGTAGTGTTCGCGTCACATTGGGTTTAGGTATTTTACGCTAGGTTAGGATAGGGTAAGTCTGGTTAGGCCTGAATATCTTCGACTTTTGTGCTGTACACTGCTTTACGGTGGTTTTCTGCGTTCTATTCCCCTCTATCATGCTCTACTTGGCGACGGTGACGCCAGCAACAGCTGTCTCTGCACGTTAGTTTGAGTTAGGCTACGTTCGGTTAGGTTAGATTAGACTATGTTTGGTCAGGATAGCTCTGACTTTTGTGATATACACTGTTTTTCGTTGGATTTCTGTGATCTACAGCGCTATAGCACATACTGCGTTGCTCTGGGGAGGCCAGGAGCAGTGGTCGCAGCACGTCATGTTGTGTTATGCTACGTTTGGTTTGGTTAGGTCAGGTCAGGTTAGGTTAGGATATCTACGCCTTTTGTGCTATTCGCTGCAATGAGGTGGATTTCTGCACTCTACTGTACTCAAGTGAATTCTGCTTGCATATGGGGAGGCCAGCAATAGTGGTCTCGGCAGGTTAGGAAGATCTGTGCTACGTTTGGTTGTGTTAGGTGTGGTGATGCTGGGACCGGGTAGTTCGGCGTTTGTGCCTTAAACAGTCATACGAGAATTCCTTCCTGCTGGCTACTGTGCTCTAATGTGCTCTGCTGGGCTCTGTGATGGCCAGTAATAGTGGCCTCGGCACGTTCGGTTGTGTTGGGTTACGTACCGTTGGGATAGATTAGGAAGGTTAGATTACAATTTCTTCGACTTTTGTGCTCTACACGAGAATTCGGTCCACTTCCGCGATCTACATTGCTACGCAATACTCCGCCCGACCATGGAGAGGCGTGCGACGTTCGTAGAGGCACGTCAGGGCTATGTTGCTTTCGATTAGGTTGGGTTAGTCTAAGTTTGGTTAGGGTACCTTTGACTTTCGTGCTATACACTGTTATTCGGCGGATTCTTGTGGTCTACCCTGCTTTACTACATTCTGCATGTCTCTGGGGAGGCCTGCAGCAGTTGTCGCGGCACGTTATGCTATGGTACGCCACGTTTGGTTACGTTATGTTAGCCTGAGTTAGGTCTGGATAGATACGACTTTTGTGCTACACACTGCGGTACTATGGATATCTGCGCTCCCGTCTCCCCTAGGAAGGCCTACTACACTCCGGGGTGGCCAGCAATAGTGGTCGCTGTACGTTAGGTTGAGTTATGATACGACTGGTTAGATTAGGTTAGAACAGGTTCGGTTGGCTACCTCAGCTTTTGTCATTTAAGCTGCTGTTCGGTGGGTTTCTGTGATCTGCTGTGCTCCTCTGCCTCCTGCTTTGCTCAGGCGAGGCCAGGAGCTGTGTTCTTGGTACTTTCCGTTGAGCCATGCTACGTTCGGTAGGGTTAGGTTAGGGCAGGTTGGGTTGCGTTATCTACGGCTAATGTGCTATTCACTGCAGTGCAGTGGATTTCTGCGCTCTAGCGTGCTCCAGTAAATTCCGCTTGGCTCTGAGGATTCCAGGAATAGCTGTCTCGGCGCGATAGGTTCGTATGTGTTAAGTATGGTTATGATACGTTTGCTTGGATTAGGAAAAAGTAGCCTTGACTTTTGTGCTTTACACTACTATTCGGTAGACTTTTGCTTTTTCCTGTGTTCTATCATATTCTGACTGTTTCTGGGGAGGCCAGCAATATTGGTCTCGTTGCGCTATGTTGAGTTACACTACGCTTGGGTAGGTTAGGTTTGGTCGCGTTTGGTTATGGTATCCTCCACTTTTGTGTTATGCGCAGCAACGCGGTTGATTCCTGCGCGCTGCGGTGCTCTAGTATATTCTGCTTGGCCCAGGGGAGGCCAGGAACAGTGGTCTCGGCGCGTTCGATTCATACACGTTACGTATGTTTATATTACGTTTGGTTATGCAAGGATAGGATAGACTTCCCTTTTGCGCTATACACTGCTATTCGGTGGATTTCTGCCATCTAGTATGCTCTAACATGATTTGCTTGGCTCCGCCGATGACATCAATAGTGATCGCGGAAACTTATTTTGGGATAAACTACGTTTGGCTAGGTTAGGTTAGGTCAGGTTAGGGTATGGTATCTACGGCTTTTGTGCTATGCACTGCAATGCGGTAAACTTCTGCGCTCTACAGTGCTGCAGTACATTCTGCTTGGCTCTGGAGATTCCAGAAATATTTGCCTCATCACGTTATGTCGAGCAGCGCCACATTTGGATAGGGTATGTGAGATCAGATTTGGTTAGGCTATCCTTCACTCTTGTGCTTTGCTCTGTAATGCGATGGATGTCTGCGGTGCACTGTGCTCCAGTTTATTCTGCTCTTCTCTGTGGAGGCCAGCAATATTTGTCTTGTCATGTTAGGTTGAGTTAGATTACGTTCGGGTATGCTACGTTTGGCTAAGTTTGGACACTCTAGGCTTGACTTTTGTGCTACATATTGCTATACGGTGGATTCCGGCTTTCTACTGTGCTGTAACATGTACTGCTTGGCTCTTGAGAAACCATCAATAGTAGTCTCTGCGCGGTAGATCGTGTAGTGCTATGTTTGGCTATGTTAAGTTAGGTTAAACTCGGTCAGGTTATCTTTGACTTTCGTGCTATACACTTCTATCCGGAGGACCTCTGCGCTCTACTGTGCTTTACTATATTCTGCTTGGCCCTTGGGAAGCCAGCAATGGCGGTAACGTCACTTAAGTTGAGTTAGGCTACGGTCGGTAAGGTCATGTCAACTTGGGTTATGTTTGGACAGCTGTGACTATTGTGCTGCACGATGCGATTCTGTGCATTCCGGCGCTCCACTCTAATACTTTCCGCTCGACCATGGGGAGGCCTACAACTGTGGCCGCTGCAGGTTGTGTTGAGACCTGCTACGCTTCGTTAGGTCAGGTTAGGCCATGTTGGGTCTGTGTGAATTCGGCTTTTGTGCTGTTCACGGCAATGCTGTGGATTTCAGCGCACGACTGTCATCTAGTACACTCTGCTTGTTTCTGTGGAGGTCGCGAATGGTAGTTCCGTCGTGTTAGGTAGGGTAGGGTTGTGTTTGGGTATGTTACGTTTGGCTTTGTGAGGATCGGCTGCTTTGACTTTTGTGATTTACACTGCTATTCCGTGGACTTCTGTCATCCACTGCGCTCTACCACATTCTGTGTGGCTATGGGGAGACCAGGTGCTGTGGTAGCGGCACGTTATGTTGAGATATGCTGCGTCTGGTTAAGTTAAGTTGGCTCTGGCTATGCTGGGATAACTGCGGCTCTTGTGCCGTTCTGTACAATGAGGTGGACTTCTGTGCACTACTGCGCCCTAGTACATGCGCCTTGCCTCTGTGGCCGCCAGAAACAATGGCCTCATCATGTTATGTTGTGTTAGGTTGCGTTTGGTTGTGTTACGCCTTGCTATGTTAGGATAGGTCACTTTGACTTTTGCGCTATACTCTGATATTCGGTGGATTCTTTCCATCCCTTGTGCTTTAATGTGCCCTACTTGTCTCTGGGGTGGCCAGCAATATTGGTCTCGGCACGTTAGTTTGAGAAACACTCCGTACGGTTAGGTTAGGCTAGACAAGGTTAGGTCAGGGTAGCCCCGACTTTTACGCCATACATGGCTACCCGGCAGATTTCTGTGCTCTACATTGCCTTGCTATACTCTGCTCGGCTGTGTGGAGGCGGGCAATAGTGGTTGAGGCACGTTAGCTTGAGTTAGGTTACGTTTGGTTAGGATAGGGTGGTAAAGTTTGGTCAGCATGGCTTTTACTTTCGTAGTGTACACAGCCTTTCTGTGGACATCTGCGATCTACAGTGCTCTACTATATCCTGCTTGGCTCTGGGGATACCAGAAGCAGCGGTTGCGGAAGTTTGTTGGGAGTTATGCTACGTTCGGTTAGGTTAGGTTACGCCTGGTGAGGTTAGAATATCTTCCACTTTTGTGCTGTACACTGACCTTCGGTGGATTTCTGCGCTCTTCATTGCTCTGCCATACTCTGCTCGACTCCAGGAATTCGAGCAGTAGCGGCCACGGATGGTTAGGATGTGTTAGTTTACGTTCGGTTGGGATACGCTTGCCTAGGTTAGGATAGGCTAATCTGACTTTTGTACTACACACTGCTGTTCGGTGGGTTTCTGCTCTCTACTTTGCTCTAATATGTTCTGCTTGCCTCTGGCGTGACCAGGAATAGTGATCTCGGCACGTACGTTTGAGTTACGTTTCGTTTCGTTAGGTGAGGTTAGGAACGTCTGGTCAGGATTTCTTCGACTTTTATGCCATACATTGCTACTGGGTGTATACCTGCACCCTACATTGTTATACTATACTCTGCTCGTGCTGGACACAATTTTACGGACGAATCCTGTGGTCTACTGTGCCCTACCATATCCTGCTTGGCTCTGGGGATGCCAGCAGCAGTGCTCGCGTCACGTCATGCTGAGTTATGCTACGTATGGTTGGGCTAGGTTAGGATAATTTCGGTTAGTATAGCTCCGTCTCTCGTGTTATACACTGCTATTCGGTGGATCTCAGTGATCTACTGTCCTCTTATATATTCTCCTTGGCTCTGGGGATGCCAGCAGCAGTGTTCGCTGCATATTATGTTCAGTTATGCAACGTACATTTAGGATAAGTTGGGACAAGTTACGCCAGGATATTTCCGGCTTTTGTGCTATTCACTGAAGTACGGCGGATTCGGGCGCTCCACTGCGCTCTAGCATATTCTGCTTGTCTCTGTGGAGGCCAGCTATGGTGTTCTCGTCATGTTAGGTTAAACGAGGTAACGTTTGGATATGTTACTCTTGTATAGGATGTGATAGGCTATTTCGACATTTGTGCCTTTACACCGCTACTCGGTGGATTCCTGTGATCTTTTACGCTCTACTACATTCTGCTTTGCACTGCTTTGCTGCAATGTTCGCGGCACGTCGTGTTGATTTACGCAACATTTGTCTGGGTTAGGCCAGTTCACATTAGGTCAGCATATCTGTGGCTTTTGCACTATTCACTGCAATGCGGTGGATTTCTGCGCTCTTCTGCGCACTTGTACATTCCGTTTGTCTCCGTGGAGGCCAGCAATAGTGTTCTCGTCCAGATAGCTTGAGCTGTGTTTCGTTTGGATGTGTTACGTTTGGCTTGGTTGGGATAGGCTACCTTGACTTTTGTGTTATAAACTGATATCAACGGATTCCTGCGCTCTCCCCTGTTGTAATATTTTCTGCTGGGATCTGGTGAGCGCAGCAACAGTGGTCTCGGCACGTCATGTTGAGTTGGACCGAGATTGGATAGGTTAGATTGGATCATTTAAGGTTTGGGTATCTTCGACTCTTTTGCTACACACTGAAGTGAGGTGGATTACTGCGCTCTGCTTTGCTCTAGTATATTCTGCTTGGCTCTGCGGAGGCAAGCAATAGCGGTTTCGGCAAGTTAGGTTGTGCGATTCTACGCTTGATTAGGTTAGGTTGGGGCAGGTTATATTGGAATATCTTCGACTCTTGTGCTATTCACTGCAATGCCGTGGATTTCTGCGGACTGCTGTGCTCAAGTACGTTCTGCTTGTCTCTGTGGAAGCCAGCAATTGCTGTCTCGTCATGTCAGGTTTGGTTAGGTTACGTTTGTATACGTTACGTTTGGCTACGTCAGGAATGGCTACTTTGACCTTTGTGGTAAACACAACTATTCGATGGATTTCTGCGCTCTGCTGTGCTCCAGTATATTCTGATTGGCTATGGGGATGCCACCAGTATTGTCCTCGGCGCGTTAGTCTGAGTTATGTTGCGTTCGGGCATGTTACATTTGGTTATGTTGGGTCAGGGTTGCTTTGACTTCTGTGCTATACACTGCAATTCGGTGGATTCCTGCTCTCCACATTGCTCTACTCTACCCTGCTTGACACTCGCGAGGGCAGCAGTAGTGGTCGCTGCACGCTAGGTTGAATCAGATTACGTTCCGCTAGGTTAGCGTACGTTGTGTTATGTTAGGATAGCTTTGACTTTTGTGATACTCACTGCTATTCCATGGACTTTTGCAACCTTCTTTGCGCTGGCACACTCTGTTTGCCTATGTGGACGCCTGGAATAGTGTCCGAGGCACGTTAGGTTTTGCTATGTTACGTTTGGTAATGTTAGATTTAGTCAGGTTTGGTCAGGATAGCATTGGCGTTTGTGCTATTCTCTGCTGTTCCGTGGATTTCTGCGCTGTACCGTCCTCTAACTGGCTCTGATTTGTGCTGGGGAGGCCAGCGAAAGTGGTCATGCTACGATAGTCGAGTTAGGCTGTGTTCAGCTAGGTTACGTTTGGTTAGCTAGGGAATGGATAGCTTTGAATTTTGTGCTACATACTGCTATCCGGTGAACTTTTGCACTCTACTGTGCTCTAGAATGTAATGCTTGGCTCTAGGGAGGCCTGCAACAGTGGTCTCGGCACGTTAGGTTGAGACGAATGACGTTCTGTCATGTCTCGTTCGGCAAAGTTTGGATACGGTAGCTTTGACTTTAATGGTATGCACCGCTATTTGGTTGACTTCGGCGCTCTACATTGCTCTAATATGCCCTGCTTGTGTCTGGGGAGGCCAGCGATATTATTCTCTGCACGCTAAATTGCGCTACGCTTGGCTAGGTTAAGTCCGGTTTGGTTAGAATATCTTTCACTTTTGTGCCACACACTGCAATGCGTTGGATTACTGCGATTTACGGAGCTCTCGTAGTTTCTGTTTGTCCCTGGGGAGTACAGCAGAGGTGGTCTCGGCACGCTAGTTTGGGTTAGGTTATGCTTAGCTCGGCTAGGTTGGGATATGTTTGGTTAGGATGGGTTTGTCTTTTGTGCTGTACACTGCTATTCGGTCGATATCTGTGCACTGCATTGCTCTACCACCGTCTGCTTGACATGAGGAGGCCAGCAATAGCAGGCGTGGCACGTTTGGTTCAGTAAGGTTACGTTCGGTTTGGTTAGGCCATGTTATGTTTGGTCAGGGTGACTTTGACTCATGTGCTGTACACTGATATTCGGTTGATATCTTCCGTCCGCCTTTGCTGTGCTAGCATCTGCTTTTCTCTGGGGATGGCAGCAATTGTTGTCGGTGAACCTTTTGGATGAGTCAGGCTGCCTTTGTCTAGGCTAGGTTAAGGTAGGTTTGGTTAAGCTATCTCTGACTTTTGAGCTATGCACTGCTATTCGATGGATTTCGTCGCACCACATTGCTCTACTATACTCTGCTCGACTAACTGGAGGCAAGCAATAGTGGCCGCGGCACGAATGTTCGATTCATGCTAGGCTTGGTTGAGTTAGGTTTATTTGGGTTAGGTGTGCATAGCAGTGACTTTCGTGGTATACACTGCTATTCTGCGGATTTCTGCGCTCTACTGTAATCTGGTATGTTCTGCTTGGCACTGCGGAGGCCAGCAGTAATGGTCTCGTCTCGCTTGTCTCAGTCAGTCTACGTTCGTCTTGGTTTGGTTAGGTCAGGTAGGGTTAGGATATCATTGACGTTTCAGCTATTCGCTGCCCTTTGGAGGCTCTCTGCGTTATACTGTGATATAGTGTATTCTTTTTGGCACTGGGGAGGCCAGCAATAATGGCCTAGGAACGTTAGGTTGGATTATGTGGCGCTTGGTTATGTTACGTTTGGTTAGGTTAGGTTAGCGATACCTTGACTTTAGCGCCATACACTGCTATTCGGTGGATTTCTACGCTCTACATTTCTCTACCATACTCTGCTCGACTCTGTGGTGGGCTCTAATGGTGGGCTCTGCACGTTAGTTTTGGTAAGGCTACGGTTTGTTGTGTAATATGCGTTCGTGATTGGTTAGGATAGCTCTGTCATTCGCGTTATACACTGTTATTCTGTGGACTCCTGCGCTGTATTGTGCTCTACCGTATTCTGCACGGCCGTGGGGCGTCCTGCGGCAGTGGCCGCGTCTCGTTATAATGAGTTAGGCTTCGTTTGGTTAGGTTATATTTGCCTGGGTTAGGTTTGGATAGCATTGACTTTTCTCCTATACACTGCGACTATATGGATTTCTGCTCTGTGCGCTCCTCTAATATGTTCTGCTTGGCTCCGGGGAGGCTAGCAATTGCGGTATGAGCACGCTAGGCTGAGTTAGGCTACGTTTGGGTAGGCTGCGTTTGTTTGTGTGAGGCAAGGAAAGCATCGTCTTTCGTGGTGCACACAGTTATTCTGCTGACTTCTGCGCTCGACAGTGCTCTACAGTACTCTGCTTGGACCAGGGGCGTCCAGCAATAATGGTCGCTGCTCGTTACTCTGTGTTGTGCTTCGTTTGGTTAGGTTACATTAGTATGGGTTACGCTCGGATGGCTCTGACTTTTCTTCTATAAATTGCGATTCTACGGATTTCCACACTCTACTCCCCTCTTATATGTTCTTCTTGGACCTGCGCAGGCCAGCTATAGTGGTATCGGCACGTTAGTTCGAGTTAGGTTACATTTGACATAGATAGGTTGGTTTGGGTCAGGTTACGATGGCATTGGCTCTTCTGCTATACACAGCCATTATATGTGCTCGTGAACTCAACTCTCCTCTATTACGTTCTGCTTGGCGATGGTGAGGATAGCATTAGTGGTCTTGGCACGTTTGCTGGAGTTAGTCTACAGTTTGTTAGGTTAGGTTAGGCCAGGTTAGGTTAAGGTATTCTTGTCTTTTGCGCTATGCATTGATACCCGGAAGCTTTTTGCGCTCTACTCTCCTCTAATATGCTCTGCTTGGCTCTGTGGAGGCCAGCAATACTGGTCGGCGCACGTTAGGTTGTGTTAGATTACGTTCGGTTAGGATACGTTGGGTAGTATTAGGTTAGGATTGCTTTGACTCCTGTGCCCAACATTGGCATTCTACGCACTTCCGTGCTCCACCGCGCTATATCATATTCCGCTTGTATCTGGGGACGCCAGCAATGGTACTCGCGGCGCGTTAGCTTGATTTGTGTTGTGATCGGTTATATTAGGTCAGGTTAGGTGCGGTCAGGATAACCTTGACTTTTGCGCTATTCACTGCAATGTGGACGGTCTCCAAGATCTAATGTGCTCTAGCACATTCTACTTGTCTCTGGGTTGTCCGGAAATAAAGGCCTCAGCCCGTTAGTACGTGTTAGGTTACGTTTGGTTGGTTTAGTTTCGTTTGCGTCAGGTTACGATAGCTTCGACTTCTCAGCTAAACACTGCCATTATATGGGCTTCTGCGCTCTACTCTCCTCTAATATGTTCTGCTTGGCGATGGAGGGGCCAGCAATAGTGGTCTAGGCACGTTAGGTAGGATTTGGTTGCGTTTGGTTGCGTTACGATTGGTTAGGTAATGCAGGGTATCTTTGACTTTTGTGCCATACACTGCTATTCGGCGAACTGCAGCGCTCTACATTGCTCTACTATACTCTGCCCAAGCGTGAGATGGCCAGCAATAGTGGTAGTGATACGATTGGTTGAGTTAGGTTACGTTTGGTTAGGCTAGGTTTGGTTAGGTTTGATTATGATGGCCTTGACTTCTGCACTATACACAGCTGTTCGTCGAATTCCTGCTATATACTGTGCTCTAATGCGTTCTGCTCTTCTCCGTGGATGACAGCAATAGTGGTCTCGGCACGTTAGGTTCGGATAGGCTACATTTGACTAGGTTATACTTGTTTGGGCTAGGTTTGCATAGCTTTGACTTTCTTGGCAAGGACTCTTATTCGCTGCACGTTAGATTTTGTTTGGTTACGTGCGGTTTTGCTACGTTTGGTTTGGTTAGGACATTATAGGTCGGTCTTTTGTTCTATGGACTGCTATTCTGTGGATTTCTGTGCCCTACTGCGGTCTAATAAGTTCTGCTTTACCCAGGGGATGCCAGCGAGAATAGTTTCGGCTCGTCAGGTTGAATTATGTTACGTTTGGTTGGGTTATGTATGTTTGGGTCTGGTTTGGATAGCTCTGACATTCTTGGGATAGACTGTTATTTGGTGGATTCCTGCGCTCTACTCTGCTCAAATATAATCTGCCTGACTCTGGGGATGCCAGCAATATTGGTCGCTGCACGTTAAACTGTGTTAGGTTACGTGCGGTTTTGTTACTTTTGGCTTTGTGAGGACACTATAGATCGAACTTTTGTGCTATGCTCTGCTATTCGGTGGATTTCAGCGCCCTACTGTGGTCTAATACTCTATGTTTGGCGCAAGCGAGGGGAGCAATAGTGGTGTTGGCAAGATAGGTTTGGTTAGGTTACGTTAGGGTATGTTACAGTTGGTGAATTTCGGAGAGGAAGGCTTAGACTATTCTGCCATACACCGACATTCGGCGCATTTCTGCAATCTACTCTCCTCTAGCATGTTCTGCTCGGCTCTATGGAGGTCAGAAATTGTGGTCTGGTCATGATAGGTTGAGTTAGGACACTTTTGGCTATGTTTTGCTTGGTAAGGTTAGGCTAGGGTGTCTTTGAACCTTCTGCTGTACATTCCCGTTCTTTGGACTTCTGCAATCTACGCACTTCTAATATGTTCTGCAGGGCGATGCGGGCGCCACCAACAGTGGACTCGGCTCGTTAAGTATAGTTAGTCTTGGTTTTGCGAGGTTAGGTTAGATCAGGTTAGGTTTAGGTATCTTCGTCTTTTGTGCTATACATTGCATACTCGGTAGCTTTCTGCGCTCTACTGTGCTCTAGCATAATCTGCTTGTCTCTGGGGTACCAGTAGCGGTGGTATCGGCACGTTAGTTTGAGTTAGGCTACGTTCGGATAGGTTACGTTTGTTTGGTTTATGTCCGGACAACTTTGACTTTTCTGCTATATACTGCGTTTCCATGGATTTCTGCTCACTAATAACCTCAGATATGCTATGCTCGACTCTGTGGAGGACAGCAGTAGTGGCCTCCCCACGTTAGGTCGGGATAGGCTACCATTGTTTGTGCACGTCTGGTTAGGTAGGATAGGGCTGGTCTGACATTTAGGCTGTACACTGCTATTCTATGGACTTCTGCGCACTACTGTGCTTTATCATATTCAGCTTGTCTCTCAGGAAGCCTGCAATAGTGGTATCGGCACGTTATGTTGACCTAGGCTACGTTTGGTTATGTTAGTTAAGGTCTGGTTTGGTTAGTATATCACTGACATTTGTGCTTTACGCAGTAGCGCGGCGGTTTTCTGTGCTGTACTGCGCTGTATTATTTTCTGCTTTGCACTGGTGAGGTCAGAAATAGTGGTGTACGGCGGTTAGGTGGGGCTTGGTTGCGTTTGGTTATGCTATGTTTGGTTAGATTAGGAGAGGTTAGGTTAGAGTTTTCTGCTCTATACTGTTCTTCAGTGGGTTTCTGCGATCTACTGTGCTGTACTGTATTCGGCTCGGCCCCGGGGGGGCCAGCCATAGTGGTCTTGGCACGTTAGGTTGTGTTAGGCTGCGTTTGGTTGGGTTTCGCTTCGTGAGGTTACGATAGGATGGTTTAGACTTTTGTGGTATAACCTCCTATCCGCGAGCGCCTGCGCTCTACTGTGTTCTAATATTGTCTGCCTGGCTCTGGCGCGGCCTGCAATAGTGGTATCTGCAAGTTAGGTTGAATTATGTTGCGTTTGGTTAGTTTTGGCAATGTCAAGCACGGTCAGGTTATCTTCGACTTTCGTGTTATGCACTGCTTTCCAGAGGATTCCTGCTCCCAAATCTCCTCCACTATATACTGCTTGTCTCTGCGGAGGCCAGCAATAGCGATCTCGTCATTATAGGTTGAGTTAAGCTACGTTCAATTACGCTATGTTTGGCTAGGTTAGGATAGGCTACTTCAACTTTGGCGGTATACACTGCGATTCTATTGATTTCCGCGCTCTACTGTCCTCTAATATGTTCTGCTTGTCTCTGGGCAGGCCAGCAATAGTGGTCGAGGTACGTTATGTTTTCCATAAGTTACGTTTGGGTTTTTAGTGCTCTATACCTTAGGACAGGATAGCTTTGACTCTTGTACTTTACACTGCTATTCTGTGTATTTCTGCGATCTAGTTTCCTCTAGCATGTTCTGCGTTTCTCTGGGGATTCTAACAATAGTGGTATCGGCACGTCTCGTTGAGTTGGGCTACGACGGGTTAGGTTAGGTTAGTTCAGGTATGGTTTGGTTATCTTTGACTTTTTTCTACTACAATGCAATGCGTTGGATCTCTGCCCACTAATATGCTCTCGCAGATACTGCTTGGCTCTGCGGAGGCCCGCAATATCGGTCTTGTCAGGTTAGGTTGAGTTATATTACGTATCACTGGGTTAGGTAAGGTAGGTTTGTTCAAGGTATCTTTGTCTTTTGTGCCATACGCTCCTATTCGGTGCATTTCTGCGCTCTACGTTGCTCTACTATACTCCGCTCCACTCTGGAGAGGAGAGAAGTGGTGGTCGCTGCACGTTAGTTTGAGTTAGTTTACGTTTGGTTTGATCAGGTTAGGTAAGGTTTGGTCAGGATACCTTCGAATTTCGTCATATAGACTGTTTTTCTGTGAATTTCTGAGTTCTACTGTCATCTACTACATTCTGCGTTGCTCTGGGGAGGCCATGTGCAGTGGTCGCAGCACGCCATGTTGTGTCTTGCTGCGTTCGGTTAGGTTAGATTAGGTCAGGTATGGTTAGTGTATCTACGGCTTCTGAGCTCTTCACTGAAATGCGGTGTATTTTTGCGCTCCAATATGCTCCAGTATGCTCTGCTTGGCTCTAGGGAGGCCAGAAATAGTGGTCTGGGCGCGATAGGTAGAGCTATGGTACGTTTGGTTGTGTTACGATTGGTGAGGTTAGGGCAGGATAGTTTCGGCGTTTGTGCTATTCACTGTCATACGACAACTTCTGCGATCTACTGTGCTTTAATGTGCTCTGCTGGGATCTGTGGTAGACAGTAATAGTGGCATCGGCACGTTCGGTTGAGTTAGGTTACGTATCTTTATGATATGTTAGGAAGTTGCGGTCAGTATTTCTTTGACTTTTGTGCTTTACACTGCCATTAGGTGCATTTCCGCGCTCTACATTGCTGCGCTAAACTCCGCCAGGCCATGGGAAGGCGAGCAACGGTGTTAGTGGCACGTCAGGTTGAGTTGTGTTTCGATCGGTTAGGTTAGGTTAGGATAAGTTTAGTAAGAGTACCTTTGACTTTCGTGCTGTACACTGTTATTCGTTGGGTTCCTGTGATCTACCGTGCTCTACTACATTCTGCATGGCCCTGGGGAGGCCAGCAGCAGTTATCACGGTAAGATACGTTGAGCTGTTCTACGTTTGGTTTGGTTGTGTTAGGTCATGCTAGGTTTGTATACCTTCGACTTTTGTGCTATTCACTGCAATGCGGTGTATATCTGCGCCCTGCTGTGCTCCAGTATATTCAGCTTGGACCTGGGGAGACCAGCTGTTGTGGCCTCGGCACGTTGGACTGTGTTATATTACGCGTGGATGTGTTACGTTTGGTGAAAGTTAAGATATGATAGCTTAGACTTGTGATTGTATACCTTCGACTTTTGTGCTATTCACTGCAATGCGGTGTATATCTGCGCCCTGCTGTGCTCCAGTATATTCAGCTTGGACCTGGGGAGACCAGCTGTTGTGGCCTCGGCACGTTGGACTGTGTTATATTACGCGTGCATGTGTTACGTTTGGTGAAAGTTAAGATATGATAGCTTAGACTTGTGTGCTATACACAGCTATCTGCGAGTTTCTGCGCTCTACTGTGCTCTAGTATATTCTGTTTGGCTCTGGGGTGCCACATGTAGTTGTCTCGTCACGTTAGGTAGAGTTAGACTACGTTAGGTTATTTAGCGTTTGGATAGGTCAGGATAGGCAACTCTGACTTTCGTGGTAAACATTGCTTTTCGGTGGATTTCTGTGATCTACATCATTCTACTATATTCTGCTTTTCTCCGAGGATTCCAGCAGCAGTGGTCGCCGGCACGTTTCGTTGAGAAAAGCTACGTGTGGTTAGGTGAGGTTCGGAAAGCTTATTTTAGGGTATCTTCGACTTCTGTATTATACACTGCTGTTCGATGGACTTCTGCGCTCCATTTTCCACGAATATGATCTGCTTGGCTCTGGGGAAGACAGCATTATTGGTGGCGGCAGGTTTGGTTGTGTTTGGCTACGTTTGTCGGTGTTACGATTTGTCAGGTTAGGATAGGGCACCTTTGTCTTTGTGCCACATGTGCTTTCGGTGGATTTCTCCGCTCTACTGTGCACTAATATGCTGTGCTTTGCTCTGAGGAGGCCAAAAATATTGCCCGCGGCATGTTAGGTTGAGTTGGGTTGCGTTTGGTTGGTTTATGGTAGCATGGGTAAGGTTTGGATAGCCTTGATTCTTCTGCTACACACAGCGATTCTATGGATTTCGCTCCATACCCTTCTCTAACATTTTCTGCATGGTCCTGGCGAGGCCAGCAATAGTGGTCTCGTCAAGTTACTTTAAGTTAGGCTACGTTCTGTTATGTCGTTGTTGGCTAAGTTGGGAATGGTTAGGTTTAACTTTTGCGCCATACACTGCCATTCATAGGATTTCTGCGTTTTACATAGCTCTACTATACTCCGCTCGACAATCGGGACGCCAGTAGTGGTGGTTGTGGCTCGATGGATTGAGTTATGTTACGTACGGTATGGTCAAGTTAGGCTAAGTTTGGTTGGCATCGCTTCGACTTTCGTGCTATACACTGTCATTCCGTGGAATCCTGCCCTCTGCAGTGCTCTACGCTTTGAAGCCACATTAGGTTGTGTCTTGCTCGTTTGGCTATGTTACATTTGGTTAAATTAATATAGGATAAATATGACATTTGCGACGTACAGTGCCATTCGGTGGATTTCTGCGCCCTTCATTGGTCTACTATACTCTGCTCTTCCCTGCCTGGGCCTGTAATGGCGGTCGTGGCATGATTACCTGAGCTAAGTTACGTGCGGTTATGATAGGTTAGGCTACGTTTGGTCAGGATGACTTTGCCTTTTGCTTTATACTCTGCTATTCGGTGGACTTCTGCGCTCTGCTGTTATCTCGTCTGTACTCCTTGGATCTGGTGTGTTCAGGAATAGTGGTCTCAGCACGATAGGTTGTGGTACATAACTGTTGGTTATGCCAAACTTGGTTGGGTTAGGACAGGGTAGCTTCGACGTCTACGCTACACACCGC